>NC_056734.1:165425922-165578422 GCF_019279795.1 Protopterus annectens
GAACTCCTCGACAGCACCCTCTCCACCATGTCAAAAGCAGAGGGCGAGCCACTCTCCCCTGGCTCCGAGAGTAGCCCCCTCGGCTCCGACATGAGGACCGGGGTCGGAGCCAATGCGATCGGACCCGAAAGGGTAGTGTGCTCCGACCGAAACAGAGCCGAAGACACACTGACCCCTGCGGATCCGAAGCTCGGCTCTTGGCCCAGAGAGGTCAGATCCGACACGCTCGAGGGGACAGTCAGCGAAGTAGCCACTACTGTCGGCGCCAACTCCCCGGCTCCGAGACGGCTCGGATCCAAATACTCCGAAACCCGATAGTGAATCGGAGAAGGAGCAATTGGGGCAAAGAAAGGGGCCAAGCTCCCCCCGGAGGGGGGGGGGGGCACGAGCACTCCCATCTGCATTTGGACCTGCAGGAATAGACGCATCATCCGGTCCATATCAGCATCAGACAAACTCAGAGTAGACCTTGAAGAGGTAGTCAAGGCAGGCCTAGATGACCTCGAGGGAGACCGGGATTCCTCCTCCAGCTCCGGAGAAAAGCGGGGAGAATGGAGCCAAGAGGGCAAAGAACTGGAGACCCTCCTGGGAGAGCTAACTAATTTAGCAGGCAGAGCAGAGGGGTGAGATTCTGCCCGCTGCTTGTGGCTCTTATGCCGATCCTTCTCCCTATGCCTTTTCTCTTTGCTAAAAGAGTCCCCCTCTCCCTGGGACACAGAGGGAGGTTGAGTCCCTGCCAGGGGAGGGGGAGCTGAAGGTTGTACAGCCGCAGCTGCGACTGGTGCCGCTGAGGGAGAGGAGGAAGAAGAATCCGCAGGCAAGAGTCCCGCCAGGATTAACTTATTACTCCTATCCCTCACAGTCTGGGGGTTAAAGGCTGCGCACACTTGGCAGCTCGAAGACAAGTGGGCCATCCCCAGGCAGAGAACGCAGTGAGTGTGGCCATCCGCTGGGGACAGCTTATGACCACACTCAGTGCATTTAGAAAAAATGGCCTTAGGCCCCTCAACCATTGCACGTTGAAATGCGCGCCCACACACAAAAGAAAGGGGAGGGGAAAAAAACTACTATTTACACTAATTACCACAAAAAAACTCCAAAAAAATACAGATACAGAAAACTAAGGGCCTACTAGACTCACACACACCGAAAAAACTTTAAGAAAAAAGGTTTTAAATAGTTTTAAATATTCTCACCAACGCCAAGAGCTCGTCACTTAAGCTGTCAGAAGCCGTGGCAAACGAGATCTGAGGACTGGAGGGAGGTAGGGTATTATGGGTAAGGGGGAGGAGCTGAGAGCTCGGATCTTTTAGCTTGGAAAGCTGCCGGCTCGGATCCGATACCCACAGGTTGCTGATCAAATGAAGTTAACTCCTTCAGATCATTTCTTAATTGAAAAATTCTAAAAGATGCCAAAGACACCAATAAGTTTCACAGGTTCAAAGATTCATAAGTGTTTACTAGGCGACGCATCATCCGATCCATATCTGCGTCGGTGAGGCTCCTGGTCGACCTGGAGGAAGTCATTGAGGCAGGCCGGGAGGGTCGCCTCGACGACCTCGAGGGAGACCGGTACTCCCCCTCCTCCGGCTCTGGCGAAAAATGAGATGAACGGAGCCGAGAGGGGGAGGATCCGGGAACCCTTGAGGAAGAGCTAGCCAGCTTAGATGGTGGGGCTGAGGGTTGAGTCTCAGCCCACCTTTTTTGAGACCTGTGTCTCTCCTTATCTTTGTGCCTCTTCTCTTTAGAGGAAGAGGCACCAGAGTCCCCCAAACTCAAACCCAAATCGGGAGGTTGAGTCCCCGGTTGAGCAGGGTGAGCGGAAGGCACTGGGGGCTGAGGAGACAGCCTGAGCCTTGGAGGGGGAGGAAGAAGCAGCTGAATCCTGGAGGAGCAAGCCTGCCAGGATCAGCTTATTCTTCCTGTCCCTAAGTGCCTGGGGGTTAAAGGCTGCACATATTTGGCAAGCCATTGATAAATGGGCCACCCTCAGGCACAAAACGCACTGAGTGTGGCCATCAGCAGGAGAAAGCTTATGGACACACTCAGTACACTTTGAAAACCAACGGCCTTGGGCCCTTCAGCCATTGCACAAACACACACACACCCAAACACTAAGTGGGGGAGGGATGGACACAGAAACTAACACTACTACACAAAAAAAACTATTTAATTAACTATACTGTCTATAGGGACACTAAACAAACACAACAATCAAACACTGAGAAAAGCTTTTCTCTGAGAGAAAAAAGGAACAGTCTCACCAACTTAGCGAAGGAGCTCTTCAAAAAGTAGCTGTCTTCAGCCGTGGCAAAAATGATCTGGGGTAATACAGTTAGTGGCAGGGGATTATGGGTAGGGGGGAGGAGCTAGGAGCTCGGATCTTGCAGCTTGTGAAGCTGCCGGCTCAGATCCGAGATCGGATCCAATACCCACAGGTTGCAGAGCAAATGAAGTAACTACTTCAGATATTGTTTTAAATACTCTCACTAACGCCAAGAGCTCGTCACGCAAGCTGTCAGAAGCCGCGGCAAACAAGATCTGAGGACTGGAGGGAGGTAGCAGGGTATTATGGGTAAGGGGGAGGAGCTGAGATCTCGGATCTTTTAGCTTGGAAAGCTACCGGTTCGGATCCAAGGTCGGATCCGATACCCACAGGTTGCTGATCAAATGAAGTTAACTACTTCAGATCATTTCTTAAATGAAAAATTCTAAAAGATGCCAAAGACACCAATAAGTTTCACAGGTTCATAGATTCATAGATGTTTACTAGGCAAATGATCACAAGGGCCTTTTTAAGCCTAGCCATACATCTCAAATCTCTGATCTAGTGTAAGTAGGGGCTTGGGAGGTGAAACATTTACAAGCAGGGTCCTGGGAGATAAACCATTTACAGGCTGCCTGTATGCATTAGAGACATAGGTGCCAAACCAGGAATAAATTTCCTGTTCCCCATCCAATTGTCCAAGAAAAATGTAGACATGCTGGTCTGTTTCCTTATAGGCTGAGCAAACAGTCTGCACATACATATATCTTATTGCAGCTACAGAAAAATGCAGTTGTGTAACTAAACCGTAACAGATGTTCAAATGATCACTGCTGCAGTAGCCTTAGCTATACATGGGTTATATCCTGAAAAGGATATAAATAGCTGGCCAACTTCCAAAGCTTCAGAGCAACTTCCACATGCCCAAACTGTCAGCGTGAGCTGAGCTGACTAAAAGACATGTTTGTGTGTCAAGCCCTTCAGTGCTTTCCTTCCAACACAGAGTAGGAGGTTGAGCATTGAAAGGATAAAGCTAGAACAACAAAAAATAAATCTCCACAGCCTGGCATAAAAAGCACTCCAAAAAAAAAACAAGGGGGTGGAGGGAGGGAGCTGCTACTGCAGCAGTGATCATTCAAGCATCTACTGCTACAGTTAAGTTTACTTACTCAATTTGTACGATGTTCATCATAATGGTCACTTCTGTAGTCCTCTAAACTATATGGGTAGATTATCACAGCTTAGAACAACTGCGAAGTGGAAGGATCCTAGCAAAGCCTGACCTAGACCTGGAGAAGGAATCAAGCTTTCAGTGCATTGTAAAAGTATTTACAAAGGACCAAGTAGCAGCTTCTACAATGGTTCTAGAACCCAACCACTTTCCAAAAAGCCATAGTTGAAGCCAAGGCCCTGGTAGAGTGTCCTTGTCCTTGACTGGAATAATTGTGTTATGGTGAATATAGAAATCGAAATTGTCTGCTTTGACACAGACTATCCTTATTTTATTTTACATTTGTTTACTGGGATAGTCCGACTGGATACATGTCCATTTTCAGCGGAAGCCTGGGGAGAAAAGCTACACATAGACAAACTTACATAGATTACACAGAAGTTAGCAAACAATTATAAAAACAAAGTGATTATATACAATGGCTTAGTAATGATCCCTAGTAGGGACTCATAATTCTCATGCACAGACACAATTAAAAGTAAACAACATCAGATTGGAAGCAGAGCTTGGTGACTTAGTTACAAGTTATGATAATTACAGAATATGCTTTTAGCTTATAACTTAATCAGGGTTGGTACATGGGCATAGCCAATTCACTTTGAGATACTGTTTGAGGTTTTTTTTGAAGAGACTTTTGGAGGACTGTAGGGTTATTATAGTTTGGCAATAAATTCCAGGTTTTGCCAATAAAGTTGGCAAACAGGGATTCACCAGCAGAGTTACCAACTTTGTGGGTTTGGACCAGTAGTTTACCGGCTGACCGTAGGGATCTTAGGTTGCTATATGGCTTAATAATTTTAAGTGAGGGGGTATCCTCAGGGTGATGCAAAATTTTGTGCGCTATTAAGAGTTGATTGAAGTGAATTAATCTGGGCAGTGGTGGGTTCTATAGGTGGAGCCAGTGGCAAATTTGGCAATATGATTGTAGCTATGGGACAGCTTGCCTAGTTTGGATTTGTTGAGGTTTGAGAGTATAGGCGAGGTATACAAAAGAGTAGAGAGTAGGTGTGATCAGGCGATTGCAGTCCTAGCCAGTGGGGTTAAAAATGTCTTGTTTCTATACAGTGATCCAAGCTTCTTATTGATGGTCTGTATGGTTTTGTTGACCTATAGGTCAAATTTGAGATTATTGTCTATGATAACCCCTAGCAGTTTGGTGTGATTATCTGGGGTAATAGTAGTACCATTGTTAGATGTATCGGAGAATGAAAGTGTGGTGAATCTACTAGTGGGGGAGAAAAGCAGAAGTTTAGTTTTATTGGGGTTCAGAAGTAGGTGTTGGTTGGTGAGCCAGTTCTCGATTGTGTTAAATGTATTTTCGGTTAAGGTTTGCAGTTCGGATAGGGAAGTGGCTGAGCAGATCAGAGTGGAATCATCTGCATATTGAATGCAGGTAGCTTTACGGATAGTAGTGTGAAGGTCGTTGATAAAAATAGGGAAGAGTAGTGGACCTAGTAGCGACCATTGAGGGACACCAAGTGCGAGAGTTAGCTGGCTGGAGAGTTTGCCCTGCCATAGTCCCGCATGTTGTCTACCAGTCAGGTAGGACTGGAACTACTGGATAGCAGGCTTGCTGAGAGAAATAGATTTTAGTGGAAGAATGAAAAGTTCATGGTTGACCATGTCAAAGGCTTTTGACAGGTCAAGAAAGAGGGCAGAGGTTAGCCTATTGTCTTTCCTGTTTTGGTCTATGGCAGTAGTAAAGGAAAGGAGGGCTGAGGTGGTGCTGTGGTATGACCTGAAACCATGCTGGGAGTTGGATAGTAAGTTATTCTGTGCAAGGTATTGCATTAGTTGCTTGTATACACATTTCTCCATTATTTTGACTAGTGGGGAAAGAATGGCAATGGGTCTATAGTTGAATATGTCTGAGGAGCTACCACCTTTATGGAGTGGGATGACGTGAGATTTTCCAGAGGGAGGGGACAGCGTTTTCAGATAAGGCTCTGTTGATGAGGAAAGATATTGGATATAAAATGGCATCTGCAGCTATTTGTAGCTACTCTGCAGGGAGGAGGTCAGCAGCAAGGGTGGTGGGTTTTAGTTTTTTTTTAGAAGTGTTTTGATAAAACTAGTGGATACTGGTTGGAAGCTAAATTCGGGGTGATTATTGGGTAAATTAGGCATGTGGTTTAAGTTAGGGGGGGTTAGTTTATTTGCTAGGGATTTGATTGTTTCAGTGAAAAAGTTAATAAAGACGCTAGCTATGGTCTCTGGGAACTATGGGTGTAGTTAGCCGGGGTTGGGGTGGTGTAATGACCTGGACAAAGTAGTTGATTTAAGCCTGCCCAGAACTTTTCAGGGTTGTTATGGTGTTTTTGTAGGAGATTTTGGTAGAAGCTTTTTTATCCAGTAAAATAGATTTTTTGTATCAGTCCTGAGTTGATGATATTTTAGATGGTCAAGTGGGGCTTTAGTTGTTCTCCTGCTGGCCCAGGCTCAGTTTCTAGTTTTGATTTTAGCTTTGGTATCTTTTGTGAGCCACGGTGCTGTATTTGATCTAGTTATTATTGTACGTGCTGAAGCATGGGAATCAAGGATACTTAGGAATTTAGTGTTAAAGTTATCTATGGCCTCCTCTATTGTTAGATTTTTTAGTTTTGACCAGTCAACTGCTTTTAATTAATTTTGGAATATAGCAGCAACAAAGTTTTTCCTGCTTCTGTTTTATATTTGGGCTGGTGAGGGTTTCCTGCCTTATGTTTTATGAAATCGGTTAGACAAATGGTCGCTGAGGTCATCAGGGAGAGTACCAGCTGTGTACACAGTTGGGGTTGGTCATTAACTAGGATCCAGGCTAGGATACTTTCCTTGTTGGTTGGTTTGCTTATCCTAGTGGGAGAGGTTGTGTTCTGTTTAAACCCAGATAAGTTTATATGGGTGGGGGGGGGGGGTCGGAGGAGCAGGGGTGCCAGTCAGTGTTAAAATTATCAAGAACTATGGTTTCTTGGGGATAGGTAGTGGATAACCAGTAAAGATGATCTTCTAGCGTATTTAGGTTTTTGCCTGGTAGAATGTATACACAGACGATGTTCAACTGCTTGTTTTGGTTAATCTGTAGCTTGGTTATGAGGAGTTCCGCGTTACTGAATTGGGGAGGTTGAAGGGTGTCTCTATTAACGGTTCGAGTATTTTTGTAAAAGGACTGCTATCCCACCTCCTTTCCTTGTAGCACGGTCTAACAGGTGAATACTGTATCCTGGAGCTAGTATCTCATTGTCAGTAGTACTGGGTTTTAGCCAGGTTTCCGTAAGACACAATGTCTGGGGAGTGGGTTGCTAGGAGGGTGTTGTAGGTTGAGAATCTTATTGTTAATCCTTCTAATATTTAGTTGAAATGCTAGGAGGGAACTAGTGTGAGTATTCATGGGTAGCTTTACTGTGGGGGTTGTGGTAGGGGAGTGGAGGTTAATGGGTGTGGGTGGGCCAGGGTTGGGATGAATGTCTCCATGTGTTATAAGGTTATAGTGACAGGATATTCTGAGCTTTAGGAGTTTGTTTATACATTTTATATAGTCTTTGTCTTTAGGATCATGTTTTGTGGCTGTACAGGGGTGGTATATTCGGTGTGCTGGGGATGGTAAACTGTTTGGTGTTATGTGTGAAGTCGTGGGTGTCTGACCATTTGGGTAGTGAATACCACGGTCAAGTGTTTGTTCATAGGCAGTGAGATGGTAAAACAGAAACAGTATAGGCATTTGGGTAATTAGTATTTTTTTTGCTCGTTAGCATTTTATTGGGGGGGGGGCAAATTTTGATGGCTGACTGTGCTAACAGGGTATAGAAGAATGGGAGAGAAGGAAATGGGTTAAAGGGGCAGGGTTGCTCAATGATGTGTGAGGTACTGATTGGTACTTAGCAGGAGTGGAGTGGCAAGGGAGTGGCAAAGTCTGGTTTAAATTTAGCACTAGTGGGGGCGGGTGGAATTTGGGGGCAGGGAGGGGAATGGAGTGAGCAGAGCACAGCGAGGGGGAGCAGAGCAGGGCTAACACTCACTCAGAGTTACCTTGGGCTTTTGGTTTGGTTTGTATGATTGTATGTAAGCAATGTTTTTGGCTGTACTTTAATTTGTTTTATTCTTTTTTATTTTTACACTAATTTTAATAGGATTCTAGGGGTAAACTAGCAAATCTAGTGGCAATTGGCTGGATCCCTTCACTGTTGTTGTGCATACACCATTAAGCCTCAACAGTTTACAAAAACTAAATTGTAATTCACCTATTACAATTGAAAAGCTGGAGGGAGTCAGGTTCTTGCTTCCCAGAGGTTTTACTTACCTTTCTTACTTACCTTACTTATCCTTTCTTACCTTCACAACAAATGACCAACTGATCCAAACACTGCAAGATTTAATTTTGTCAAAGTAGTACCCGAATTCTCTGTGGACGTCCAAGGTATGAAGTACCCTTACTCCCTAACTCGGATACCAATTTAATGATAAAAAAACGATTAGTTCTCAAAGAAACTCTGTACCTATGGAAAATAAGATGGGGTTGACTCAACATAAGAGCTTGCAACTCAGATAGCCTTCTTGCAGAGATCAGAGCAATCAGTAAAACTGCTTTCATGTTAAAAACCTTAAGTCAGCCACGTTAGTTGGTTCAAATGGAGCAAGTGTTAACTTCTCCAACACAAAATTAAGATCGTAAGGAGGGTTCACTGGTTTTCTTAGAGGCCGCTTATGCAAAACCACTTTCAAAAACATTTTGACATGACAACACTGAAAGAGAAGGATCCATAGATAGACATGCTGAAATGGGCAATAAAGGAATCATGATGTAGGAATAGGATAATAACTCACACAAATGTTGTAAAACCAGAGAACAACTCTCCTTGTAAGGGTGCTGGTTATGTTGGCACCAATTAGAAAACATTTTCCACCTGCGAATATATGATTTTCTAGTAGCAGCCATCTCTGCTTCTATTAGTACTTGCTGCACGTTCTCACTAAACAGGTGCTTAAAAGGAATTAAGACCCTATTATGTAGGCAGTCAATTGAAGTTGACTGATGTTAGGCTGTGTCAGACATCCCTGTTCTTGACTAAATAGATCCAGTCTCTGAGGAAAGCTTGTGGCAATTGCTAATGGCCATTTCCAAAAGAAGGTAGAACCAGAATTGCCTGGGTCAGAAGGGAGTCACCAAAATGATCCTGGGGGGATTCCTTTTGAATCTTCAGAAGTACTCTGGATATTAGTGGAAAGAGTGGAAAAGAAAAGAAAAGGCACCTGTCGTTCAGGCTTTCTTGCAGTCAACCATAGAAAATAATCTTGCTAGTTGGTCAGAGAGGAGGCAAAGAGGTCTACTTTAAAAACTCCTCATAGATGGATCAAATCTTGGAAGACCCCCTTGATCTAGCTTCCATTCATTGAGGTCTAATGTGGCCCTGCTTGGCTTGTCTGCCACACAATTTTACTGTGAAGGAATGTAAGGTGCCTATAGAGTGAAATTGTGCTGTGAAGTTATATCTCAAACTAACATGGCTAGTCTGCAAAAGGGGTACAACCTGGTCGCCCCTTGCTTGTTGATGTACCACATGACTCTTGGATTGCCTGTAACCACTTTAAGAGGTCAGAGGACTATGATGCTTCAGAGAATTGAGTGCCTTGATTAGGGCAAGCATCTCCTTGATATTTATGTGCTTGCTTCTGTCCTTGGTTTCTCACAGGTCTATATCATATATTCGAAGTTTGAAAACTTTGAATGTTAAATAATCAAATTTAAATGTTCAAAGTTTCAAACATTGAACATATGATTAAAAAAACAAAACTAACTGTTGTAGGCAGGGGGGCAAGCCCCCTTACACCCCCACACCCCCCGCTCTTTAAATATACCAACTCTGAGACTGCACTATAGCACATAACCATGCTATATACCCCCCGCTTTTTAAATATACCAATTCCGAGACTGCACTATAGTGCATAACCGCACTATAGTGCGGTCTCAGAGTTGGTATATTTAAAGAGTGGGGACCCCCCCCCCACTTACAACTGTCAGGTAAGTTCCCTTTCTTTTTTTTTTTTTTTTTAATCATATATTCACCGTTTGAAACTTTGAACATTTAAATTTGATTATTTAATGTCTGAAGTTTTCAAACTTCGAACATATGATATAGACCTGTTTCTCACACCCCTTGCACTTTTATCCCTCCTGAAACAGCTCCTCAAGCAAAGTTCATGGGAGCTGGGGTATTGGACCTAGATTTAAGGATATTTTTTGTTGCCACTGACAAATCCCAGCAATGGGATTTGATTTGAAAAGATAAAGGGTGTTGGTGCTGGGACCAGAGACTTCAGATATCACTGTATTTTTCTAATGTGGAGTCTTGCAGTTGCAGCTAAACACTTTGTGAACACTCTTGGAGCTATGGATAGTCCAAAGGGTAAGGTAGAGAACGGATTATGATTCAGACACGTAAAACCTTAAAAAAGTCTGAAGACTGGATTAATAGAAATGCAATAGAAAGAAGTTATGTCTTACCATAACGTTCCATCTGTGTTGTTCATCTTCTTTCATTCATCACTGAACGGTTTAGTTCTGAGCCCTCGGAAAAGTCGGCCTTTTTACCAAGCTTGCGCCAGCCAAAAAACGCTGGAGCTAAGTCTCTACCCAGAATGCCCCTCTCCCTGTTACCTCAGATCGAGTTTGCTTGAGAAAAGGAAGTAAATCCAAGGCCACTTCTGCGCAACTACCCTAGGGCACCACTTAGACCCAAAGCATCTCCAGGAGCCTATGGAGGGGGAAGGAGGGTGGGAAGTGATGAATGAAAGAAGATGAACAACACACATGAAATGTTATGGCAAGACATAACTCCTTTATCTGATGTTGTTCATCTTCTTTCCATTCATCACTGATGGGACAGAATCCCATGCTACCTTGAGGTCTATGGGCGGCCCTTATGGAAGAACATTCCTGAGTACCATTGAGCAAAAGGCAGCTCTCCCTCTGGAGACCAAGTCCAATATGTAATGATTGATAAAGGTATGAGGCTTAGCCCAAGTAGCTGCTACACAGATGTCATCCATGGAAGCCCTGGAATAGAAAGCTACAGATGTTGCCATAGATCTAGTGGAGTGAGCTTTAACTTCTGGCATAGGGTTCATTACTGAGGGAATAGATGAAACGTATGCAGTCCCTTAGCCATTTTGATAAAGTAACCTTGGAAACAGCCTCTCCCACTCTGGGCCCAGAAAAGGAGATGAAAAGCTGTTCAGATTTACGGTTAGGTTTGGTCCTGTGTAGATAAAATTTCAATTGTCTATGTACATCTACAGAGTGAAGGCAGTACTCTCCTCTACTGGCAAAATTTGGAAAGAACACTGGTAGCTCAATGGTCTGATTTATAAAGAATTCAGAAACAACTTTGTGGAGAAAGGATGGATTCTTTCTAAGTGATACTCTGTCTTTATGAAAGACCAGATAGGGCCTCTTGATACACAAAGCCTACAGCTCTGAGACTCTTCTGGCAGACGTGATGGCTACCAAGAACAAGGATTTCCAAGACAAATACTTTAGGTCACAATGCACAGCAGGTTCAAAAGGTTTCTGAATCAAAGACTGAAGGACTAGAGTGAGGTTTAATGGTTCCACTGGCTGTCTGACAGGAGGTCTGATATGAAAAGTCCCCTTGAGGAAAGCCTTGCAAATGCGCAGAGAGATAAGAGGGGTGACAGCTATACCATTGTGGAAATTGCCTCTAGATGTACTCGTATGGCTCTATTATCGAAAAACCTAGCCAAGTATTGAAGCACTGCAGTAACTGGAGCCGAATATGGGTCTAGTAGGTTATCCTTGGACCAGATGGAGAATCTTATCCATTTATCCTGGTATAGTCTTCTGATGGATGGTTTATGAGAGGCCAGAATGATGTCTCAAACAGGTGAGGAGAGATTAGCTTGCCTGGCTACTAGTGGAAGTGGAGAAACCAAGCTGTCAGCTTGACACTGGACAGATTTGGGTGACTCAACCCTTGGAGGTGAGTAATCAGATCTGGAAGAGGGTCCAAAATCCATGGCGGGTATACTAGGTGAGGCTGAAGGAAGGGGAAACAAACTTGTCGAGGCCGGAATGGGGCTATGAGGATCACCTTGCATCTCAACTGAAGAGCTTTCTTTAGAAATTGTGGGATCAGACAGATGGGAGGATAAGCGTAAAAAAATCCAGTGGGTCAGAGAGTCCCTCGGTGACTCCCCTTCCAGGAGAAGTTGGGCGAAGTAGCTGCTGCACTTGGTGTTTGATGGGGAGGCGAAAAGATCGCAGCAGGGCTGGCCCCAGTGGCTGAAGATTGCTGAAGCCACCTCGGGGTTGAGGGACCCCTCGTGAGGCATGAGGATGCATCTGCTCAGCTTGTCCGCAATCACGCTGGAGCTCCCCAGGATATGTGTTGCTATTAGAAAGCGGTTGGAAGCTATCACCACTGGCAAATTCTCATGACTTCTTGACATAGGGAATAGGACTTGATTCCTCCTTGCTTGTTGATAAACCAGACCACTGACATATTGTCTGCTTGAATTGCAATGTCCTGGAAGGGAGAGCCGAATGGAAGGCCTGCAACGCTAACAGTACAGCTCTCAGTTCCAAAACAATGAATATGCAGGTGGGCCTCTGAGGTGGACCATGTGCCTTGTACAATCTTTCCCTGGAAATGCCCGCCCCCCCACCCCCGATCAGGGAAGCATCCGTGGTTACAATGGCTGTGGGCTGAGGAGATTGAAATGGACGACTCCAAAGTTCTACGTCTGGCCTCATCCACCAAAGCAGGTCCTGCTTGCAGGAGTTGATTATTCAAATCTGGTAATTGAGGGGGTGATAGTTTGGGAACCACTGACACAGAAGGAGCCACTGCAGAATCCACATGTGTAGCTTTGCTAGAGGCACTATTGGGATTGACGCTGCCATAGAACCTAGGGCCTGAAGAAAGTACAGTTGTGTACACGTACCATAAATGTAGATGTTAGAGTGTATTCACTGTTGCAGTCATCACACTTGGGTTACCTGCCTGCAGGTAGCCCTCAGTTGGCCCAAATACCAGAGACTTAGTATTTCTGCATTGGATGCTGTCGTTCCAGGACTGACATCAGGGGTATCAAAACAGGCCGACACCATTACATCAGTTTTACTTGCCCCAAATGTCAGGAGCCCACCAAATACGGAGCTAAGTTATGCTGGGGAAACCACCACCGATAAAAAGTAAATACCAATACCCCTGAAAAGGGTGAGTAATAGCCATAGACAGGAGAGACAGAAGCCAGGACTGCACAGTGAATACACTCTAACATCTACATTTATGGTAAGTGTACACAACTGTACTATGTTCTTCGTGTTTCACTGTTGCAGTCATCACACCTGGGTGGATTCCTAAAGCTGAAGAAGGGTGGAGGCAGTCAAGAAGAGTTGGGGCTGGCTAGTATGCCTTGCAGGACTGTTGTTGCAAAACCTGCCCTGGATATGGAAAAGACAGGCAGGTGGTAATGCTTGGTGAAGGTGTGTACTGAACTCCAGGTGGCAGCTTCCAGGATATCCCTGGTAGGGACTACCCTGAGAAATGCTGTAGAGGTAGATGTTGCCCTAGTAGAATGTGTTCTGACCCCCTGAGGGGTTGGTTTCCCATGGTGCTTGTAGCAGAAATGGATGCAGTGTGCTATCCATTTGGAAACTGTTTGTTTTGAAATAGCCTTGCCCCTGTTGCAAAGCTGACTAGTAACTGGTCAGATTTTCTGAAGGGCTTAGTCCTATCAAGGTAGAATCTGAGCTGTCTGGAGTGCAGGATCCTTTCCCCCTTATTTTGAGGATTAGGGAAGAAAGTTGGCAAATGGATGGATTGGTTGAGAGCCACACTGGACACCACTTTAGGCATGAAGGAAGGGTTAGTCCTGAGGGAAACGCTGTCAGCATGGAAATAATGAAGGGTTCCACAGCTATAAGAGCCCAGAATCGAGAAAGACAACCTCGAGACCGGGGTCACACCTCACTCCGACGAACCCGGCCCCACAGATGGAGCCTCAAAGCAGGATCGGCACGGACGCAGCTATTGGCACAAAGGATGGAACCGAGGAGAGAGGTAGCTCTGTACCCCGGGCCAACCCGCCCCTCCCTCAATCCCCTGATTGAGGAAGGAGCGGTTCAGCAGGAACCAAAGACCAAAGGGACAAACGTGAGATGTACCATAAGCGACGAGGTGATGGTTTCCAAGAAAGATTTTGAAGCAGAAGGCTTTGGAAACCTAGATGGTTGAAGGAGGAGAGTAAGATGGAGTCCGTGGATAAGGCAACCCAAGTCCTGCAGGTGGATGGGTCTTAGAAAGTGAGGGAATCCCCCTGGCTAACAAGAGCTGGTCTAGAATACGTACCACATAGTGTTCAGAAAGGCTCCTGGTGGATGTAGTGGATACTCCAGATGAAGAGTCAGGACATTCGATGAAGGGGCTATACGCTTGGTCCAGAAATGGATCTACGGAGGGGGGAGTATCGGGTCTGTGGTGCAAGGTCTGCCGGCATCCTCTAGTTTCAAGACCGGAAGTAAAGGGGTCAAATCCAGTGAGGTCGGTACAATGCTTGCTGCCGAAGTGGCACTCTGAGCTGAAATGGTTGGTTCCAAATGGAAACTAATGACGTAGTCGAAGGTTTGCCCTGAGCTGAAGTGGCCACAGGTAGCGAAGTCGAAATAGGCGTAGTAAGGTCTATGATCGGTGCTGGAGGCAGGACTGGTGCCAAAACGGGCACCGGTATCGATGGTTTTGAGATGGTCAGAGCCGAAGAAGACGGAGCCGAGAAGGCTGATTTATGCTCTGAAGATAACCTTGGGACCTTTGATTTCCCAGGCTTGCTCTGATCACCCAATGGTGAAGAAGGAACAGAGTGGGATCTCTTTTTGTCCTTAGTAGGAGGGGTTGAGACCTCTATTGCAGAAATGGCCTCTGAGAAGGGAGACTTGAGTAACCCTTTCAGAATGAGTTTATTTTGCACTCATTAAGAGTGCATTGATTGAAACTCTGACAAATGTCACATGGAGGTTGCACTGAAAGGTGGGACACTCCCAAACAGTATATACAGTCATCATGAGAATCACTGTTAGGTAACTTGCCCTTGCATGAAGTACAATGCTTAAAACCTGAAGCACCCTTCTTATCCAGCATCTTGCTAGAGAAAAACCACCACAGACCAACTGTATAATCCAACTATAATCAAAGTCAACTCAGTTCAAAAAAAGTCACAAATATAACAATAAACTGGTATGATAGAGAAAAGAAAGGAAACACCTGAATAAAAGACAGCTAACAGGTTAAACAATATCAACTATAGTATCGAAGAAATACCACAAGGGTAAGGGAGGAAGGCCATACCAACAATGGTACTTGAAAGTGTACCAACGTTAACTACGAGTAGAGAGGAAAAACCATGGTCAGACAGAAGAAAGGACACTAGAAAAACTAATCGCTTAATAAAATATGAAGATATCCAAACTTTTTCACACAAATATTGAAAAAGTTTCACTTAGCTGAGAGCTCTGCTGAAACGTGGCTTTACGGCTATGAGGCAAACACGATCTGGGGTAACAGGAAAAAGGGCATTCTGGGTACAGACTTGGCTCAAGAGTTTTTTGGCTTGCACGAGCTTGGTAAAAAGGCCGACTCTGTTCCGAGGGCTCGGAACCGAACCCATCAGTGATGAATGGAAAGAAGATTAACAACATCAGATGTACTTTTTAAATCAAGTGTTACCAGTAAACTTGAAAGAGGAAAAAGAGGTAACAGGTTGTGAAGTGACACCATTTTTAATTTGGTCACTATCACAAACAGATTTGAGGGAAAAAAAAAAAAAAGGATCCAGAAATGGATTTCTTTCTTTGGTACTAGGAACATCCTTGAATAAAAACCCTTCTCCACCTGGGAGGGAGGAAGTGGTTCTATCACTCCTTGAAACAAGATGTGATAAAGAACCAGTGGAGACTAAAGAGTCTGATCTGGAGGATGCGGATTGACCCCCCTGGAAAGGGGGAATTTTCTTCTAGTGCCATCTATAACCTATTGGTCTGAAAGTATCTGCTGCCAAAGAGAAAAACAGCGATTCAGACTTTTTGAAAGAAATAAAAGGGTCAGGGTGGGAAGGAGTCAAAAGGTCTCGAACAGTTATTTAGACTTGGTCAGTCCATAGCTGTGGGAAGTTCAAGACATGTTTTTGGAACTCCCTTGCCATTTCTTCTTAAAAATCAGTTTACCTGTATTTTGTTGAAACTCTCTATTCTGCTTTTTGATAAAATTGGACGAAGAGATAGAAAATCCCTTGGAAAATTTGGAAAATGAGGGCTGAAAAAATCTTCCCTGGATCAGCATGCCTCTTTCATCACCTCTACAAAGGGACCAAACAATAAATCTCTATCCAAGAGAGAATTTAAAATCTCATTTTTATCATCTGGAAGGTTTTGAGAATGCAGCCATGCAAACTTCCTCAAAACAGCACTAGTGGCCATAGTCCTGCAAGATGTATCGACAAGTCGTACACACACACTGTAAACGATGAGTAGTGACCTGTGCAATAGAAGAACCAAAGTTTTTTAAAACAGATTTTTCCTGGCAAGAAGAAACTGCAGATAAAACATTACTCATACTTTCACAGTTAGTCAGAACTAACATACGAGAATGATTACTCAAAATTCTGAAAATCAAATTTCAGAAGTATACACATTTTTCTTCACAACAATGTTTCTTTCCATCTTTATCATAAACAGTAGGATTAGAATTGACTGGGTACTTAGCAGCAGTGGAATCAGCTACAGCTACAGCTGCTGGGTCAGGTTTTGGAATACTGTATAAAAATTTAAAGGTCTGAGGGACTTTATACATTAAATCTGACTTTTTAGGGACAGCTGCCTGACTATCAAGAAAAAGTACAGTTTTGTACCTACCATAAATGTAGATGTCCGATAGGAATGCATCTGCAGTCTTTACAAATGGGTTGTCCTGTCGTCAGGCAGCCCTTCGGTCGGCCGGATTCCAAAGTCTGGGTCTGGCTTCGGCTGGTGTCGCACTTCACCCGACGTCATTGCGGCAGTTCTTCGGGTATAAAGGCATCAGCTGACGCCATTTTCCTCAGTGTTTCTTGCCCCAGATGCCAGGTGCCCTCTTGGATGGCTAAATTTGGATAGATGCCAAAGTTTCCAAATAGAGAGCAAACACATAAAATAAGCATGTATGTACATATATACAAACAAATACACCATAATAGATCCCCCCCAAGCTAGCTGAAGGTTGGCAAATACCCTAGGAGTACCTCAGAGGGGAAGGAGGGTGGGTAATCCTGACTGCAGATGCATTCCTATCAGACATCTACATTTATGGTAGGTACAAAACTGTACTATGTCCTTCAAGGATGCATCTGCAGTCTTTACAAATGGGTAGAATACCATAGCTAAACTAGGGGAGGAGGAAAAGAGTAGAGATTATGGTGTAGTTAGGATCCCTTGCAAAACAGCAGTGGCAAAACCTGCTTGGGATCTAGAGTATAAAGGTAAATTATAATGCTTGGCAAATGCATGCACGGAGGTCCAAGTAGCAGCCTCTATAATGTCCTTGGTAGCCACTCCTCGTAAGAAAGCTGTGGTTGTGGCTGTAGCCCTTGTGGAGTGAGGCCTGATGTTCTCTGGAGTTTTCTTTCCATGGCAGGAGTAACAAAATCTAATGCAATTTCCTATCCATTTGGAGATTGTCTGTTTTGAAATTGGTTTTCCTTCTTTTCCTGTTGCATATGCTACCAGAAGCTGATCAGTTTTTCTATTGTTTTTTGTCCTGTCCAGGTAGTAGCGTAATTGTCTATGTACATCCAAGGTATGCAAGAGTTTTTCCCCCCTGTTCTGTGGGTTGGGGAAGAATGTAGGAAGGTGGATAGCCTGGTTTTAAAGAGACTCTGGATACCACCTTAGGCATAAATGTAGGATTTGTTCTCATGGACACACTATCTTGATGGAAGATCAGGAAGGGTTGCACTGCCATTAATGCTTGTAGCTCAGAGACCCTTCTTGCTGAAGTTATTGCCAGCAGGAAAGCAGTTTTCCAGGATAAGTATTGTAATTCTGCTGTTGCTGCTGGTTCGAAAGGGGGAAGTGTCAATTTTTCTAGCACAAAGTTCAAGTCCCATGCTGGCAATGGAGGTTTCCTGGGAGGTTTTACATTTTTAATTCCTCTCAGAAACTGTTTGAGCAGAGGATGAGAGAAGACAGGAGTATCCAAG
Organism: Protopterus annectens; assembly: GCF_019279795.1. Lineage (NCBI taxonomy): Eukaryota > Metazoa > Chordata > Ceratodontiformes > Protopteridae > Protopterus > Protopterus annectens. The sequence goes on from NC_056734.1 coordinate 165,443,643, forward strand.
CTGTATTCTGCTGAAATAGCTGATGCATGTATCTTGATGGAAGAATAGGACAGGCCTGCATGGAAGAGCTCTGCCAAGTACTCCAGGATGTTGGCTATGTTCACCAGTGTCACATCTTGCCCCTTTGCAGTACTCCAAATGAGATATCTTTTCCATTTTGCTGCATAACTCCTTCTTGTTGAAGGTCTACGAGCCTCCAGGATCATGTCTTTAACCCTTTGGGATAAATTTGGGTTAATTGTTGTTATGCAATGTTCCAGGCAGTTAGCTGCAGAGTTTTCAGGTTTGGATGCAGGATGTTGTAGTTGTTCTGTGTTAACAGTAATGGGATCAGGGGTAGTGTCCATATTTGTTCCCGGGACATGCTCCTCAGCAATGGATACCAATGTTGTCTTGGCCAGTCTGGAGCTATCAGAATGATCCTCGGACGTTCCTCTTTGATCTTCAGAAGCACCTTGTGCATCAAAGGAAGTGGTGGGAATGCATATGCTATCAGGTTTTTCCAACTGAAAGATAGGGAGTCCACCTTCCAAGCAAGTGGGTGGTACGTCCTTGTGCAGAATTTCTTTAGCTGGTGATTGAGTGGGGATGCAAACAAGTCTATTTGTGGTAATCCCCATTCTCTTGTGATGGATTTGAAGATGTCCGGATGCAGCATCCATTCGTGGGCATCTGTTGCAGTTCTGCTTAATATGTCTGCTAGAATGTTTTCCTTCCCCGGTACATAAATTGCTTGTAACTGAATGTTGTAGCTCAGAGCCACATCCCATAGGTCCAGTGCCAGCCGGCATAGAGGATATGAATGTGTGCCTCCCTGTTTGTTGATGTACCACATAACTGTGGTGTTGTCTGTCCTTATCAACTGACCTTCTTGGAGAAAAGGTCTGAATGACTGGATTGCCAATTTTACTGCCATCATTTCCTTTAGATTTATGTGCAGGTGCAGCTGGTCTTGAGTCCATAGGCCTTGAATGCACTTGCCCAGCATGTGTGCCCCCAACCGAGGTCTGAGGCATCTGTCGTGATGGCTTGTCTTGGTTGACTTTTGCAGAAGGGCAATCCTGTGTTTGATTGACAGGCCTGAGCCCACCATAGGAACTCTTGCTTCAGGCATGGGATTATTGGAATTTTGGTTTCTAGGCTGTGCTTGTGTTGGGACCACAAATTCTTTAGGTACCACTGTAGCTTTCTCATATGCAGTCTGGCATGAGGGACCAGTATTATGCAGGATGCCATGAAGGCTAGAGCTTGTAGCACTTTTCTTGCAGTTAGATGGTTCTGCTTTGTTAATGCCAAGAAGTAGAGAGGAAGTTGCTCTTTCTTTTCTGCAGTTAGGAATGCCATTTGTTTTGATGTGTCCAGTTCTGCACCCAGAAAGGTTATTCTTTGGGATGGAATCAGCCTTGACTTTTTTATATTGACTGTATATCCCAGGGCTTGCAGCAGGCAAATGACTCTTTGTAAGTCTTCTGTTAGTTTGATTTTGTTGTCCGCATGTATCAGGCAGTCGTCCAGGTAGGGATAGATTTGAATCCCCTGAAGTCTGCAATGAGCGATTACTGATGCCAGGCATTTCGTGAACACTCTGGGCGCAGTAGATAAGCCAAAGGGCAATGCTGAGAATTGATAATGCTCTGATCCTGCAAGAAATCTGAGGTATCTTCTGCAGATTGGTCGTATGGGGACGTGCAGGTATGCCTCCTTGAGATCTAGAGTTACCAGCCAAGACTCCTTGCCCAGCATGGGAAGAAGCTGCTGTAGGGTCAGCATTTTGAATTTTGGAACAATGAGGAATGTGTTTAAAGCGGACAGGTCTAGAATAGGCCTCCATTTGTTTTCTTTTCTTGGTACCAGGAAGAGTCTGGAGTAAAATCCCTTTCCTTGCTCCATAGATGGTACCTTTTCGACAGCTCTCATTCTTAATAATTGAGATATTTGCTTTAGAGCTTCTGTCCTTTGAGTAGGTGGTAGGTTTGGCATTCCTCTCTTTCCTGGTAGAGTATGGAAATGGAACCTGTAACCTTGGTCTATAGTTTGCAAAATCCATTTTTCTCTTGTGATGCAATGCCAGTTCTTTGAAAATAAGGTTAGCTTTCCGCCTAAGGGTGCTTCTAGGTGTTCCCTGGTAGGCGGTGCCACCGCCAAGTCACTGTGATTGAGTTGTTGTAGTGATGGTGGCTGCATCCGTGCCTCGCTGGTTGTTACCTTGCCACTGGCGTCCCCTGTAGGCACCCCTGGATTGGTTTCTGCCTCTAGAGCGCCCATTCCTGCCTCTTTGTGCCTTAGAGGAGTCCGGAAAGGACCAATTCTTGGAGGGCCAGTTCCTGCTAAACCGTGGAGGTTGAACTTGTAAGAAATCTTTCACTGTTTGTACAGATTTTGCCTTCTCTTCCATCTTTTTTAGTACCTGCTGTGCAGGGGAACCAAATAAATTGACCTTGTCCATAGGTGCATCCAAAAGCTTTGATTTGACATGGTCTGGTAATGCCTGTTCTTTCAACCATGCATGCCTCCTGATGACTGTGCCAGTCATGGCTGATCTAAAGGAAGCCTCCAGTGCATCATAGCCACATTTTAAAGAATGGTTACTAACCTGCTGTATGTTATGTACCATTTATTGAACATACTTTTTATCTAAAGATTCTTCAGAGGACAGCTTTTTAGTCAACTGGTCAAGCATAAACTCTTGATATTGAATCATATGAAATTGGCAGTTCAAAGCTCTAGCTGACAAAGTAGCAGAGGTGTAAACTTTTTACCCCATCTCTAAGGACCTGGATTCCCTTTCAGAGGGGAGGGGGTTTTTAGTAGAAGTAGCTGCTACAGCTTTAGGGCCCTGGGAGATAGTCTCTGGATCTGCAAAAGGAGCCTTGTATAAATGGTGATGAGTGTCCGGGACCCTGTAGAACCTATCGGGCTTAGCAGGAGCCGGAGGTAATGAATCAGGAGCAGTGCAAGCATCATTAAATGCATCATCAACAACAGAAAGAACTGGAGGTATAGCTAAAGGCCTATGCTGTGGCAAATGTAGAAAGGTCCTAAGCCTTTTTCTGGAGTCTGAGAAATCTTGGCCCTGCCACTGAAATTGTTCCCTCATAGCATGCAAGGTTTCCCCAAAGGAAAATTCCTCAGGTGGAAAGGCTGAAGGGATGGACTCTTCAGCATCGGAGTCTTCGTAAGGAGAATAAGGAGCCTCAGGAGGGTCTGTATGTTCTGAGTCATCAGAGGAATCATCTGTGGATACTGGCTCAGGGGAGTCTGCTCTAGGCCTCTTTTCTGGAGGAGGGAGAGAGGCCCTGTCTGGATGAGGCTGGGCTCCACGAATTAAAGAGATGAGATCCTCAGCCAAAGAAAGCATATGGGAGCTGGTGCTGGGCCTGTGAGAGGGGGGTTTGGCAGGCATTGTCTTTGATGCTTTGGCTGCTTTAGCCCTGGCAAAGGCCTTAATAGACATGGCTGCAGGAGGCCTAGCAGCTCCACGTGCAGGGGTTGAAATATCCAGGGGAATGGTGCCTGATAAATCCTGTGAAACCGCAACAGAAGGTTGGATTTCAGCAGCCGTTTCTACCAGGTCAGAAGAGGTCTCGGTAGAAGGCATGATTTCGGCTGAAGAAAGAACCGCTTGCTCGGTTTCGGCCGAAACAGAGACACTCGCGGTTTGCTTAACCACGGTTTCGGCCGAAACCGCGGACCGTGAGTGTCGGTCCTTTTCCTTGCGTTTTTTGGTAATTTGCACTGTCGGAGGATCCGACGGCATAATATAGGCAAAATCGGAGCCGAAAATCTGTTCAGCAAACTCCGACCGACGTCTAAGCGTCCGTCGGTTAAAAGAAGCACAGGCTAGACAAGCTGCTACGTCGTGGTCTGGGCCTAAGCAATGTATGCAATAGGAGTGGAAATCTTTATGAGGCATTTGTTTCCCACAAGATAAACAGTTATTCATTTTCTCTGACATCGGCTGAGGCAAGAAAGAGTCCCCAACGGGGTACTTAGCTTTTTAGAAGTCTTCAAAGTAATATTCGGAAGTAGTAATCTCTGGATCTGACCGACTGGCACTTGCGAACAGCTTCTGCTTCGGGCGCCACGCGGCAAGAAAGACTGAGGAAAATGGCGTCGGCTGATGCCTTTATACCCGAAGAACTGCCGCAATGACGTCGGGTGAAGTGCGACACCAGCCGAAGCCAGACCCAGACTTTGGAATCCGGCCGACCGAAGGGCTGCCTGACGACAGGACAACCCATTTGTAAAGACTGCAGATGCATCCTTGAAGGACATCTGCAGGCAGTAATACACACATCCTCTAAAGCAGACATAATGAGTATAGGATCTGGAAAATCCTTCTGTAACAACCCATGCTATTTTCTTTAATACATTTTTTTTTTTATCAATTTTCATAAAAATACAAGAAAATTACTACAGAATTTAAACATTCAAACAAACAAAACTATATACAATGTCCATAATAAGAAGTTATGTACCTACCATAACGTTCCATGTTAGTTGTCTTCTTCTCGCCTTCTTTCTTGCTGGATGGGTTCGGAGCCGATCCTCGGCTCGCCAATACTAAAGCTCGAGAGCTAATTCCACCGGCTCGAGGCTCCCCTATATCCCACAATGCTAGGCGGTAACTACTCAGATCTCGCTTGATAGCTATACCAAGCAATCCTATTCTCCAAAGAATGGAGTAGGGTAACCCACCTCAAACAGTCTGCGTAAGAAAAGGCAGACATCAGTAAAGATAGAAGAGGTGGGAGAAAAGTGGGAGTAACAAATTTCAGAAGAAGAAACACAAAAGAATTCCGGTCGGTCTGTCCAGGCTTGGGGGAAGGAGGGAGGGACGCAAGAAAGAAGGCGAGAAGAAGACAACTAACATGGAACGTTATGGTAGGTACATAACTTCTTAATGTTAAGTTGTCAATCTCACCTTCATTCTTGCTGGATGGGACCGCGTCCCTAGCACCTTATCCCGGGTGGCCTATCGGAACAGACTCTTGAGAACAGTGGAACCAAAATTGGCACGGCTTCTGGAAACCATGTCTAATGTGAAATGAATGTATGAGGAGAAGCCCAGGTGGCTGCTGCACAAATTGAATCTATTGGCAACCTGTCCTGAAAGGCTATGGATGTAGCTAATGCCCTAGTTGAATGAGCTCTAGGTCTTGAGGGTAATTTTTGATGTCTGATCTCATAGATGAAAGTAATTGTAGACGTGAGCCATCTAGAAAGAGATACTTTAGTGACTGGAAGGCCCAATCTACCTTCTGCATATGACAGAAACAATTGATCAGATTTCCTGAGTTGTTTAGTCCTGTCTAAGTAATATCTCAGTTGGCGATTAACATCCAAACAATGCAGCTTTTGCTCTGACCTATTTGAATAGTTAGGGAAAAAAACGGGGAGATCAATAATTTGGTTTAGGTTAATTTGAGAAGAAATTTTAGGTAAAAAGGATGGATTAGTCCGGAGGTATACCCTGTCTTTGTGAAAAACTAAGTAAGGAGGACGACTGCATAGAGCATGGAGTTCTGATACTCTTTTCACTGAAGTTATAGCTACCAGAAAAAGTGTCTTCCAAGAAAGCAATTTCAGAGAACATGAAGCCGCTGTTTCGAAGGGGGAAGAATTAAAGATGTCAGAACCAAGTTCAAATCCCAAAGGGTCTTTGATTGGAGGTTTGAGAAGAAATACACCTCTTAAGAAGGCTTTACAGAGTTTGTGAGCCATGATGCTGGATTCTGAGACACTAACATGAAAATTTGATATGGCAGCCAATTGAACTCTAATGGTTGATGCAGAAGATCCTAAATGAAAGAGTTCTGCTAGAAAGTCTAAAATAGACTGGATAGGTGCAGTAAAGGGATCTATGTTTTTCGATGATGCCCAAAGGGAAAAACGTTTCCATTTGCTAGTATAAATCTTCCGGGTAGAGGATTTATGAGAGGCTATCAAGATATCTCGGACCGAGCGAGATATTGGGGGAAGCCTGGCTAAGGTAGGAATTGGAGAAACCACGCTGTGAGGTTTAGAGAAGACAGAGATTGGTGCAGCTGACCCGACTGATGGGTAATCAGATCTGGTACTGGGTCCAGATGCCAAGGCTGCTCCAAAAGGTAACGATGAAGAAAGGGGAACCATATCTGTAGAGACCAGTAAGGGGCAATGAGGATCACTGTCACTCTCAAGGCGATGGCTTTCTGAATTAGTTGAGGTATCAGTGGAAAGGGGGGAAAGGCATACAGAAGTCCCCGGGGCCAATCGTGGACTAGAGCGTCTCTGGTGGGATGGCCTGGTAATGGGAAGAGAGTGAAGAAGTCTTGACACTTGCTGCTTTGGGGAGTAGCAAAAAGATCGCAGCAAGGTTGGCCCCATCTTAGGAATACCTCTTCTAAAATTGATTTCTTTAGAGACCACTCGTGTGGCATGAGAATTGCTCTGCTCAACTCGTCTGCAATGACGTTGGATTTCCCGGGAATATGCGTTGCTATCAGAAAACGCTGAGAAGAGATCGCCCATTGCCAAAGTCTGAGTGCTTCTCGACATGAAGGGTATGATCTGGTTCCGCCTTGTTTGTTGATGTACCACACCACGACATGTTGTCCGTTTGAATTGCAATAGTCCCTTTGGGAAGAGAGTCGTGAAAGGCTTGCAACGCTAAAAGCACTGCTCTCATCTCTAAGACATTTATGTGCAAGTGGCACTCGAAGGGTTGCCACGTGCCCTGGACTGTCCTGTCCTGATAATGCCCCCCCCCCCACCCGATCAGGGAGGCATCTGTTGTCAACGTGGCAACTGGGGGGGGGGGGGGAGTGAAGGGTCTTCCTTGGAGAAGTTGAGGTGACGTGACCCACCAAGACAGTTGATTCTTGCATACTTGAGTTATCAGTATGGTATGGGACATCGGGAGTCGTTGAAAGGACCACTGGGTAAAGAGCATCCATTGGAGGATCCTCATGTAAAGGCGAGCTAAGAGGAGAAGGGGAATAGCTGCTGCCATGAATCCTAGTACCTTCAATACCAGTCTGGCTTTGACTTTGACAAATTGTAATAGAAGGGATACTTGGTTCTGGATGTCTAACACCCTGTGCTCTGTGAGTCCGGCTGAAAGGGTCTGTGTATCCAATGTGGCGCCTATAAAAGTAATAGACTGACAAGGCAGATTTTTTCGAAATTTATTGAAATGCCTAGAGTTTGACAGGTTTGAATGGTGAAATCCCTGGATAGGAGAAGCTGATGTCTGGTGGTGGCAGTAAGGAGCCAATCGTCCAGATATGGAAACACCTGGAATCCCTGGCGTCTCAAGTGAGCCGTGACCACTGCCATGCATTTGGTGGACACCCGGGGGGCTGTAGTGAGACCAAAGGGCAGGGCCCTGAATTGGTAGTGACTGGCTACCAGCCTGAAGTGGAGATATCTCCTGGAGCGTCGGTTCATTTTGATGTGTAGTACGCATCCTGAAGATCTATCGAGCACATCCAATTGTCCTGACCCAAGAAGGATAGAATGGACTGTAGCGTGACCATCCGGAATTTTGTTTTCTTGACAAACTTGTTTAAGTAGCTGAGATCCAGTATGGGTCTCCAGTCCCCTGTTTTTTTTGGTACCAAAAAGAATTTGGAGTAGATTCTGGATCCTTGCTGGTCTGCTGGGACTGATTGGATGACTCTTTTTGATAGCAGCTTTGAAACTTCTAATGCTGCTTTTTCCCTTAGACCGGGTGGAACGCCTGGAAGGGATCTTTTTGGTTGGGTTGGAATATGAATAAAGGGAATTTTGTAACCCTCGGATATGATCGACTGTACCCATTTGTCTTGAGTTAGGGAAAGCCAGGCTTTTGGGTACAGTGATAATCTTCCCCCGACTGCCTCCGAAGGCGGACAGCCGGGCAGCCCCTCAGGGGTGCTGAAAGGGTTTGTCAGAGAACATCTCTGCTACCCTGGTTTTGGACCTCCTCTGCCTCTGGGGCGTCTATTATTATTCCCCTCTGCCTCTAGAGGGGAATCGGCCTGTGCATCAGATGAGACTCCCTGGGATTGTTTTCGAACCACATCTTTCCTCCCTTTGACCTTTGGGATAGGGTCTAGAAGGGGTAGAAAAACGGACTCCTACGGCAGAGAGAGTCTTACCTTCCACCTCGCACCTGGTCAATGTATCCTTCACCTGTGGACCACACAATGATGATCCATCAAAGGGGGAATTGGTGAAGGACGCCTTGAAAGGGTCCGCAAAGTTGCATAGCCGCATCCAGGCGTGCCTTCGTAAGGCAACTCATGTGCCTGCGGCTCTACTCGCTCCATCTGCTGCGTACGAGACCAGCCGCATGGAGGAGTTAACAATAGAATTTAGGGTTGCCAACTGGGAGTTCATTGTGTCTTTGAACCCCTCAGCTGTAGGATCCTTCATCAGTTCACCCATATCCTTGAGTAAATCTCTTTGGAGACGGGTGAAGTGGCATAAGTAGTTCAGCGACTGCATTGAAAAGGTCACTGACGAGAACATCCGCTTGCCGTACCTGTCCATGGTCCTAGATTCTTTATTAGGAGGACGGACAGGAACCAAAGGATCAGCTAACTCCTTCTTTGTGGCCGCAGCCACCACCATGGCATCAACAGGGACACCTTTGGATAAAAACTGTTTGTCTTTGGGGGCAGTAATAAATTTGGATGGTCTCCTCGGGGTGGGTTCCACTGAGTCAGGAGCCGTCCAAGCCTTCCTTGCCACCACTTCCATAAGGGGGTCAGAGGGAGGGGACACCCAGGAGGTAGAAGGGCGAGAACCAAACGCCTCAAGATACACTGACTCATCCTCCGAAGGATTAAGGGCTGGCCAATTCCCCCTCTGTTTGAGGATTTCAAGGATGTGTGCAAAGGAGACATCCTCAGAGGGGGAATGAGGGGACCCTTCGGATTCCTCTAAGTCAGTGTCAGAGGTGATAGACTCAGGGGAGTAAATGTGCTTCCTCTTGCACTGCCTCTTCCTAGGGGGATCTCCTGCAGTGTCAGGAGAGACATCGGAAGAGGAGGAAATTCCCAATGGGGAATCTTGAGGAGTTGGTTCTCTGCGGTGTGAGACAAGGGGGTGAGTAGAAATCACCGCAGGCACTGTAGATGGAGGGGCTGAGGGAGCCGACTGTGGGGCAGAACCTGGTTCTAGCATGCTCCGCATGACCTCGAAGGCACCCCTGTCAGGCAAGGCCCGAGGCCCTCGCTCCGAAGAGACAAGGACCCCTCCCGGCACCGACAGAGACAGCTCCGAAGCCGATGTCGGAGCCGAACTCACCAGCGCCGAAGCCCCGAGAGGGAGAGCGGGGTCGGACAAGGGTCTGATGCCACTCGCCCCCTCGGAGCCGACGAGGGAAGCTCGGCGCCGAGATCCCTCCAAAGAGGAGATCGGAGCAGACGACGGAGCCGAAATGGAAGGTATCGGATCCGACGCACCGACAGTCATGGCTCCAACAAGCCTTGGCTCCGAACTCGAAGGAGTCGGAGGAGGAATGTAATCTGGAACGGGAATAGCCACTGACTGGTGAGTCGGGCTATGGAGCATTTGGGCCAGTGCCTCGGACTTAAGAAGTCTACTCACCACCCTCTGCAAATCATGGTCTGACAACCTGGAAGCCCGAGAGGAATGGGTTTTGTGACTCCGCTCCGAAAGGAGAGGGGATCCTGGCGCCGAGTGCACAGATCCGATGGAGGGGGACCTGGACCTCTTTCTGTAAAATGGCTCCGATAATGGTATCGGAGCCGATGGAGACTTATCAGCCTCGGCTCCAGCCAGAGCCGAGGTAACGGTATGAGGCTTAAGAACAGATCCGATGGAGGGGGACCTGGACCTCTTTCTGGAAAGTGGCTCCAATAATGGTATCGGAGCCGATGAAGACTTATCAGCCTCGGCTCCAGCCGGAGCCGAGGTAACTGAATGAGGCTTAAGAACATCGGCTCCGGCCGGAGCCGATGACGAAGCCTGCTTCGACTTCTCAACAGTCGACTCAAGAGCAGGAGTCGACTGCTTTGAAGTTTTTGAAGGCTTCCCCGACCCAGACTGAGTCGGGGGGCCTTCAGGCTTTAACAAGCCCCGCAAGATGAGCTTGTTCTTGCGTTCCTGCAGGACTCGAGGGCTGAAACCATGGCACACAGCACATGAGTCCTGCAGGTGCACAGGTCCCAGGCAATACACACAAGAAGTGTGACCGTCTGTCAGAGACATTTTCTGACAGCACGAGTCACACTTCTTGAAGCCTGAGACCTTATCCTTAGACATTAAGGTAAGAGAGGCTGTACACAAACACACAAAACAGACACTCTATACTAAACAATTTAAAGTTATGTAGCAAAAACACATACACACAAGCCCCTACAACACTAATTTAAAAGGGACTGGGGTGAGGGAAGGGCCGAAGGCCTAGAACAACAATAAGAGGAGTAGGGAATCGAAAATTAGGGTCGATAGAACTAAAAATTAGAACTAACAATAAAAATATTTCTGACTAAAAGAATGGGGGGAATTAGTAATACCTCAAAGGTAAAAAATCCACTAACCTGCCTGAGCCGGTAGAAAAAGCACCTCGTCAGCTATAGCGGCAAACGAGATCTGAGTAGTTACCGCCTAGCATTGTGGGATATAGGGGAGCCTTGAGCCGGTGGAATTAGCTCTCGAGCTTTAGTATTGGCCGAGTCGGAGCAGAGGATCGGCTCTGAACCCATCCAGCAAGAATGAAGGCGAGATTGACAACTTAACATCATATCTTTATTTTAATTACATTTTATCTAATAATCTTTTAAGTTTTAACTCCATGCTATTTTCTGAGGGACTGAGACACCTCAGTGTTCTCCCACTGAAAACAATGGCACACTCAAGCAATAGTCTCAGTGAAAGAGATCCCCCCCCCCCACCAAGGAGAATCAGAGTCTGAATCAGAAATCTGAGGGGCAAAAATGCATCTGTCCCTGCATCTTCCTGGCCAGATTCAGAATGCTGAATCTCTTCAAGAAATCAGGTACCCCTCCTCCTTTTACCAGAAACTACTTTACAAGAAGGCTCAACCACCTGAATTAAACCTTGAGCCAGACTCAGTAAACTACTCCTATCCAAAGAAATTTGAGGAGTAGATCAGATACATGCTTGATTTTCTGTTTCTTTTTGACAGGAAAAATGGGCCAACCATGTTACTAATGGAAGCAGCTTCCCCAGGGATGGGTACAGCATTCTGACAAAAAAGGGCAACTTTCTGTTTTCCCTCTCCCAGAACCAACAAGAGTGGCTCAACAGAAATGGCTAACCTCTGGCCCATAGTGGTTGTAGGTGCTACACCAGAGTGATTTGAGGTAAAAAATGAGTGGTATGAGGTACAACAAATGGCCATAGCAGAGTCATCCACCTGTGGGTGAGATAAATTGCTAGCCTGCTGTGCTGGCAATGTTTACTTAATTTGTTTCTTTTTGTGGCTGGAAGAGGGCAGACCATGGTGCAAATAGTCTATTCCATTATCAAGTCAAAAATGGTGCGTCTTTACTGCAGAAGACGAGCAACAAATGCTGGTAAACATGACCAGTCTACAAAAGAACTTTGACAGAAAAACACACTAAAAAGTGCTTTAAAACATGATGCCAGAACCACAAATGTAAAATAAAAAGAAGTTATCTACTTACCATAACATTCTATCCGAGTAGGTAACTTCATTTGTCAGCAACCTGTGGGTATCGGATCCGAATCGGATCCGAGCCGGCAGCTTTATTCAGCTAAGATCCGAGCTCCAAGCTCCTCCCTCTTACCCATAACCCCCTGCCATCCTTCTCTGTCCTCAGATCGAGTTTGCTTAGCCTTATAAACTACTACAATCAGGATCAACTAAACATCCTAACCTGATGTCATCTGGTACAGAGAACACAAGGTCCTAAAAGGGATGAACTACAGGTTAGGGGGACGGAGGGGGGGTTGGTTGCTGACAAATGAAGTTACATACTCAGATGGAACGTTATGGTAAGTACATAACTTCTTTATCTGAAGTAGTTAACTTCATTTGTTCATCAACCTGTGGGACAGAGTCCCCAGCTACCTAAACTTGGGAGGTCCTCATGAAGAATATTCTGGAGCACTGTAGAGCCAAAGGACGCCCTTCCTCTAGAAATTAAAACCAGCTTGTAATGTGTAATAAAGGTATGGGATGAAGCCCAAGTGGCTGCAGAACAAATGTCATCCAAGGACACCCTTGACCAAAAGGCAGCAGAAGTTGAAATTGATAGAGTAGAGTGGGCGTGAACTCAGACAGGTTCTAGTCGGCCAGAACTCTTATATGCAAGAAGTATACATTGTGAAATCCATCTGGACAAGCTAGCTTTTGACACAGGTTTGCCCAAAAAGGGTTTAGCAAAGGATACAAGGAGTTGCTCAGATTTTTTATGACCAGCAGTCCTGTGTAAATAGAACCTCAATAGTCTGTGCACATCTAAAGAGTGTCATTTGTATTCACCTTTGTTTTGATTATTTGGGAAAAACACTGGTAAACTGATAGATTGATTAATGTTGGACTCAGAGGCGACTTTAGGTAAGAAGGAGGGATTGGTCCTGAGGGAAACATCTTTATGGAAAACCAGATATGGAGGTTTGGCGCAAAGGGCTTGAAGCTCTGAAACCCTTCTAGCCGAAGTGATGGCAATGAGAAAAGCCGTCTTCCAGGACAAGTATTTAAGGTCCACCGAAGCTGCAGGTTCGGGGGGCAGTAAGAGCCTGAACAAGGGTTAAATCCCAAGGAGGAACTGCATCCTTCACAGGAGGCCTTAATAGGAAAGTACCTTTTATGAAAGTTTTGCAGATCTTGGAAGAAGCTAATGAACCGAGATCACTTCCCACATGAAAGTGTGAAATTGCTGCTAATTGGACTTTGACGGTGGAGGAGATGGCACCTTGATCAAATAAGTGCGACAAAAACTCTAATACAGCTGGTATCGGGATCCATACGTCTATGTTCCACCCAGATTGAAAAACGTTTCCATTTGCTCTTATAGACCTTTCTGGTAGAAGGTTTAAGAGCGGCTACTAGAATAGCTTTAATGGAAGAGGAGATACCGGGAGTCCTAGCTATGATTGGAACTGGATCAACCAAGCTGTGATCTTGAGATTTTCCAGGTTTGGAGTTGTCAACTCCAGGGGGTGAGAAATCAGATCCAGAGTGGGATCCAGAATCCATGGAGGATTGACCAGATGAGACCATAGGCAAGGGAACCACATTTGATGAGGCCAGAATGGGGCTATGAGGATCACTCTGCTCCTCAACCGACAAGCTTTCTGCAAGAATCTTACCATGACGGGAAGAGATGGATAAGCATAAAGTAGACCGGATGGCCAAGCATGGACTAGAGCGTCTCTGGGGAATTCCCCTGGTGGGGGAAGTACAGCGAAGTACTCACACTTTGCATTCGAAGGCGATGCAAAAAGATTGCAGCAAGGTTGACCCCACTTGAGGAAGATCTGCTTTGCTACTCTCGGGTTCAGAGACCACTCGTAAGGTGAGAGGATGGTTCGACTCAGCTTGTCTGCCAAAATGTTGGACCGACCCGGAATGTGCGTTGCTATGAGAAAGCGGTTGGTGGTGATCGCCCATTCCCAAACTCTCACGGCCTCTCGACACAGCAGATAGGATCTGGTTCCCCCCTCTCGACACAGCAGATAGGATCTGGTTCCCACCTGTTTGTTGATATACCAGACTACTGACATGTTGTCTGACTGAATCGCAATTGTCCCTAAGGGAAGAAGGGCCTGGAGTGCTTGCAACGCTAAAAGCACCGCCCTCATCTCTAGGACACTGATGTGCAACAAGGTCTCTGAGTGTGTCCACGTGCCTTGGACGGTTCTGCCCATGCAATGCCCCCCCACCCGAGGCGAGAAGCGTCCATGATCACCGTGGCTTGGGGTGGGGTCATAGAAAAAAGGGGCGCCCTTCCCGGAGATCCGAGGATTGGATCCACCATACTAGGGACCTCTTGCAAGCATTGCTGAGGGGGATAGCCGTACTTAGCGGATGTTGCAGGATGGACCATTGGACCTGCAATGTCCATTGCAGGACAGTACAGTTTTGTACCTACCATAAATGTAGATGTTCGAGGATTCCATTGCTGCAGTCCTGACTATTGGGTATAGTCCGCGTCCAGTCGGCCCGAATACCAGAGTATAAGGCTGACGTCGGTCAGGGCGCATTAGACTGACGTCAGTACGTCAGGGTACTAATGCGCATGACCGACGTCATATCCTCAGTCTTTTCTTGCCCCAGATGTCAGAAGACCCCAAAAAGACAAGTCCCAAAAAACCTGCACCAAAAACATGTACAATATATACAACAATATATACAAAAATATAAGCATGTAAACTCACCTACACAACCACCCCTAAATACAGAGGGGAAGGAGGGAGGGTAAATTGGACTGCAGCAATGGAATCCTCGAACATCTACATTTATGGTAGGTACAAAACTGTACTATGTTCTACGCCTTCCATTGCTGCAGTCCTGACTATTGGGTAGAATCCCAAAGCAGAGGTAAGGGAGGCTGGCAAATCATAAAGAAGTAGGAGCTGACAACATGCCTTGCAAAACAGCTGTGGCAAAACCAGCCCTAGACTTAGAGTAGATAGGAAGGTGATAATGCTTAGAGAAAGTATGCACTGAACTCCAAGTAGCTGCTTCCAAAATATCCTTAGTTGCCACCCCTTAGAAATGCTGTTGAAGTGGCAGTAGCCCTAGTGGAATGAGGCCTAATCCCAGCTGGAATCTCCTTGCCATGATGGGAATAACAAAATGCAATGCAAAAGCCAATCCACCTAGAAATAGTTTGTTTTGACACAGGCTTGCCCTGTGAACTCAAAGCAAAAGAAACAAACAACTGCTGGGACTGCCTAAAATCCTTAGTTCTGCTTAAATAATAACGCAATTGCCTGTGTACATCTAAAGTGTGCAAAATCTTTTCCCCTTTATTTTGAGGGTCTGCATAAAACGTAGGCAAATGAATAGTTTGGTTTAAAGCCACACTAGAAACCACCTTAGGCATAAAGGAAGGATTAGTACGTAATGATACCCTATCCTTATGGAAAATCAAAAAGGGCTCTACTGCCATAAGGGCCTGCAACTCAGACACCCTTCTAGCAGAAGTAATAGCCAACAGAAAAGCAGTCTTCCATGACAAGTATTTCAATTCAGCAGTAGCTGCAGGCTCAAAAGGTTGTAGAGTAAGTTTTTCCAACACAAAATTGAGATCCCAAGCAGGAGTAGGAGCTCTACGTGGGGTCTTATATTCTTTGCCCCTCTAAGAAACTGCTTGAACAAAGGATGCGAAAACAAAGGTGGGTCACAATCATAGTGAGCTGAAATTGCTGCAGCATGAATCTTAATGGAAGAGAAGGACAAACCTTTGTCCAATAACTCAGTAAGATATTGAAGAGCCACACTCAAATTAGGCTCAGAAATCTCCAAATTCTTTGCTGTACTCCAAAATAAAAATCTCTTCCATTTTTCTGCGTACACTCTCCTTGTACTAGGTCTTCTAGCTTCCATAATCACATTTAAAACTTGTTGAGGAAGTTGAGACCTGTTGTGTTTCAACACAGAATATGCCAGGCTGTTAGATGAAGAGAATGAAGCTTGACATTGAGCAGATGACCGTCCTTCTGAGATAACAGATGAGGAATCAGAGGTAAAGGCCATGGAGGCTTCTGTACCAGACTCCGTAGTAGTGGGTACCAGTGTTGCCGAGGCCAATCTGGAGCTATCAAAATCATCCTTGGCCTGTCTTGTCTGACCTTTAATAGTACCTTTGGAAGAAGAGGCAGAGGTGGAAAGGCATACACATGAAGGTTTTTCCAACTGAAAGACAGAGCATCCACTTTCCAAGCTGTGTGATGAAACCCCTTTGTGCAATACTTTGGCAGCTGGTGGTTTAGTGGAGAAGCGAACAGATCTATGTCTGGAGTTCCCATGACACTGTCAGTTTCTGAAATACATGAAGATCCAGTTTCCACTCGTGGGGATCCATGATTTGTCTGCTTAACACATCTGCTAAGGAGTTCTGTGCTCCTGGCAGAAACCTTGCCTGAAGAGTTAGTTGCAAGCTTAGCGCAGTCTCCCATAAAATCATTGCTTGCCTGCATAGAGGATAAGAATGTGTTCCCCCTTGCTTGTTGATGTACCACATGACAGTTGTGTTGTCTGTTAGAATCAACACCTGCCCTGGAAGAAGTAACTCCTTGAAAGCCATTAATGCAAACTGGACTGCTAACATCTCCTTCATGTTGATATGTAGATGCTGTAGTCTGGCAGGCCACTTGTCTTGTATCCACTTTCCATTTAGATGAGCTCCCCAAGCAAGGTCCGAGGCATCTGTCGTTAAGATCTGACTTGCCTCTGGCCGGGTCACAGAGAGTCCCTTGTTTAGGTGACATTCCTGAGCCCACCACAAGAATTCCTTTCGAAGGCAAGGTATTATTTGAATGACAGTGTCCAAATCCTGGCAGTGCTGTGTCCATACATTTTTGAGATACCACTGTAGCTTCCTCATATGCAGTTTGGCATTGGGAAGCACCAGAATACAAGATGCCATGAACCCTAATGCTTGAAGGACTGTCCTTGCAGTCAGCACGGACTGATGAGATAGTTGATGGAAGTAAAGTGACAGACTCTTTTGTTTGTCCGGGGTTAAAAGGCCATCTGGGCTGCTGTATTCAGTCTCACACCCAGAAAGCACATGTCCTGAGAGGGTACTAGACTGGACTTTATTTCGTTCACAGAATACCCTAGGCATCTTAGCACTGCTATAACATATTCCAGATGCTGTAGAAGGTCTTCCTTTTCTTGAGCCAGAATCAGGCAGTCGTCCAAGTAAGGATAGATTTGAATTCCTTGAAGCCTGAAGTAAGCTATCACTGGAGCCAGAACCTTTGTGAATACTCTGGGCGCAGTAGATAAGCCAAAGGGCAATGCAGAGAACTGATAATGAGAATTTCCAGCTCGAAACCGCAGATACTTCCTGCAACTTAGCCTTATAGGCACATGAAGGTAAGCTTCCTTGAGATCTAAAGTTACCATCCAGTGATCTTTGCCCAGCAGAGGTAAAAGCTGTTGTAACGTCAACATCTTGAACTTGGGAATGTCCAAAACGTGTTGAGGAGAGATAAATCCAAAATTGGTCTCCACGTGTTCCCCTTCTTTGGTACAAGGAACAGGCGAGAATAAAATCCTAGGCCCCTTTCTGATACAGGGACTGGCTGAATGGCCCCTATCTGAAGTAACTGAGAAACTTGCTTGTGAGCCTCTTTTCTTTGTGGAGGAGGAACGTCTGGCATGCCTTTGAAAGGGGGCATTGTATGGAAATAAAATCTGTAACCGTGGTGAATGATATCCAACACCCATTTGTCTTGAGTAATTAAATCCCAATTTTCTTTGAAAAGAGACAGTCTTCCTCCCAAAGGAGCTGCCAGACGGGAATCTGCTGGCAGCTGAAAAGACAGGTCATTGGGTCTGTTTACGAAAGGACTGACCCCTGCCCTCACCAGAAGTCTGAGCAGGTGAACTCCCTTGTCTAGGCCTAAAAGAACCTTGAGCCCTGCCCCTACCACGTCTAGACCTACCCCTAGACTGGGAATCATAAGCAGGGTATGTCCACCCCTTAGCAGGCCAATTTCTACTAAACTTTGGTGGCTGCACCTGCAAAAATCTTTAACAGTTTGCATAGACTTAGCTTTGTCCTCCATTTTCTTTAAAACTGCTTCCACAGGCGATCCAAACAACACATCAGACTGTAAAGGAGCATCCAAAATCCTTGTCTTAACATGCTCAGCTAAATTCTGATCCTTCAACCAGGCATGCCTGCGAAGAACAGAACTGGTAGCAGCCACCCTCGAGGAGGCCTGTACAGCATCAAAACCACATTGCAAAGAATGCTTACCCACTTGTTCAGACACATGAACCAAATCCAGCAACTCTTTACACTCAATACCTTCCGCCAAAGCATCCACCTTAGATTTCAATTGTGAAAGGAGATAATTCTGATATTTTAGCATGTGAAACTGACAATTCAATGCTCTCATGGCTAGAGTGAAAGAAGTATACACTTTCTTTCCCCACCTATCCAAAGCCCTTGCCTCTTTATCAGTAGGAACAGGATTTTTAACCACAGAAGCCTTAACACCTTTAGGCCCTTGAGAAATTGTTTCTGGGTCCGCCCTAGGACTCTTAAACAAATATTTATGAGCTTCGGGCACCCTATAATACCTATCAGGCTTAACAGGAGCAGGAGGCAAAGAGTCAGGGTTCAGGGAAGCCTCTGCAAAAACATCTTCCACCACATTCAACACAGGAGGAATAGCTAAAGGCCTATGCTGGGGTAAAACAAGAATTCCCTAAGCCTTTTCCTGGAATCAGAGTAATCCTGGCCTTCCCATTTAAAGTGCTCCCTCATGGAATGCAGAGTCTCTGAAAATGAAAAATCCTCAGGCGGAGAAGCTGTAGGAGTGGAATCATCCACATCAGAATCAGAATAAGTAGGATACTCCTGCATATCTTCCACAGAAGATTCTGAAGCCTCTGAACACTGTTCAAAACTATCAAACTCCGGTTCCACCCTAGGCCTCTTATCAGGCGGGGGCAAAGAACCTCTAATCATAGTAATCAAATCCTCTGCCATTTTAAGCATATGTTTCTTAGGTACAGAACCCGAAGTGCTAGGAGAAGCCCCCACTGAAGCTGAACTAGGCCTACCTCTCAAAGAAGTTTTGGCAACAGAAGGAGAGGCTCTAACTACCTTGGGAAGTGAGGGAAGAACAGTCACCTGAGAAGCCCCCTCAGCCTGGCCTACCTCCTGAGAGGGCACATCCTGTAATAGTATAGTTTCAGCCTGGGACTCCATGGAAACTCCTGGCAAAACCTCCGGCTCCACTGAGCCTTCTAAAGAACCGACGTCCGGGACTGCCGGTTCATCAACCCTAGGCTTCACTGTTTTATCCTTGTGCTTCTTGGAGGAAGCGGGCGTCGGAGCATCCGACGGCATTTTATAATTGCAACGCTTCCCAAACACTAACCTGGCACAGTCTAACCTCCTCTTAATAGTGCGTTTGTTAAACCTAGCACAAGAGCGGCAACCAACAACGTCGTGCTCAGGCCCTAAACAAGGAATACACAAGGTATGATAATCCCTATGAGGTATCTGTTTCCCACAAGAAATACAGTTATTCACTTTTTCTGACATCCGGTAAAATACTGAGGCAAGAAAAAAACAAAATGTTCCCCAACGGGGTACTTAGCCAACTCTGTTTCGGTCTGAAACTCCGGTTTCGGAAATATTTCAGAACGCCAACCTGCACTCGCAAAACTGCTTCTGCATCGGACCATGCGGCAAAAAAGACTGAGGATATGACGTCGGTCATGCGCATTAGTACCCTGACGTACTGACGTCAGTCTAATGCGCCCTGACCGACGTCAGCCTTATACTCTGGTATTCGGGCCGACTGGACGCGGACTATACCCAATAGTCAGGACTGCAGCAATGGAAGACGAAGAACATCCTCATGTTTAGACGAGCCAATGGTGAAAGATTGATGGCAGCCACCATGGAACCTAATGCCCTCAGGACCAATTCCGCTGGGGGGGCCGGGGATTGTAAGAGAGCCATCACATGGAATGTCAAAGTTCGAAGCCTGTCCGGAGTTAGGAAGGCCCTCAACAGGTTTGTATCCAGCCTGGTCCCTATGAAATCTAAGGTCTGAGTTGGCTGAAGGGAGGATTTCTTGAGATTGATAGAAATTTCCAGATGATAGGCCAAATGAAGGTAGTAATTCCTGGCTGAACAGAGTAGATGCCTGGTGGGGGCGGTGAGGAGCCAGTCGTCTAGGTACGGAAAGACCTGTACTTCCTGAAGCCTCAGGTGGGCCGCTACAACTGCCACCATTTTGGAGAACACCCTGGGGGCTGTGGTGAGACCAAAGGGAAGGACCCTGAACTGATGGTGACTGGCTCCCAGCCGGAAGCGGAGAAACCTCCTGGATCGTCTGTCCATCAAAATGTGGTAGTACGCATCCTTGAGGTCTATAGAGCACATCCAGTCGTTCTCCTGTAGGAGTGGGAGAATGGATTGAATGGTGACCATCCGGAATTTTTCTTTGGCGACCGCTAGGTTCAGAAGGGACAGGTCAAGGATTGGTCTCAAGTCCCCCGTCTTTTCTGGCACCAAAAAGAACCTGGAGTAGAAGCCTGATCCGGACTGGTCTTGGGGGACGGGCTGGATTGCTCTTTTTCTAGCAGCTGCTTTATTTCTGCGGCTGCTGCCTCCCTTTGATTGGGTGGGACATCGGGGAGGCTCCGGGGTCTGAGAGGACAATTCAGAAAAGGGATAGTGTAACCTCTGGATATGATTCGAAGCACCCAGCGATCCGCTGTAATTGACTCCCAAACTGCTAGGTGCCTCGAGAAGCGGCCCCCGACTGCCTCCAGAGTGGAGCAGCCGGGTAACCCCTCAGGGTTGCTGCGCGGGCCGATCCGAAAAGGGTTCTCTTGACCCGAAATTCTTCGGTCCCCCTCTGCCTCTGGGCCGGCGTCCACGCTGTCCTCCTCTGCCTCTGAAGGACGAGGGGTCCAGTGCGAAACGGGACTGTTGAGATTTCCGGAACCACATCTTCTTTTGTCCCCTTTGGTTCCTGGAAAAGGACCACTGGGGAGCCGAGAAGCAGATCCAGATGGCAGACAACGTCTTCCCGTCTTTCTCGCTCTGGACCAGCGTGTCACGGACGGTCTTGCCAAACAGCGAAGAGCCTTCAAAAGGGACATTTGTGAAGGATGCCTTGAAGGGATCCGCAAAGTCACAGAGGCGGAGCCAAGCATGCTGCCGTAAGACAATGCCCGCTCCACAAGCTCTAGCGGCTCCTTCCGTGGCATGGGAAAGGAGACGCATAGAAGTGTTCGAAATAGACTTAAGAGTGGCCATTCGGGCTGAGAATACTTTCTTATCCTCGGCCGACATGGACTCTGGGGGCGACCATGCGTATTCTTTGATGAGATCCAGCTGGCGACCATGCGTATTCTTTGATGAGATCCAGCTGGAGTCGTATCACATGTGCCATGTAGTTCAGTGACCTTACAGAGAAGGTGGCTGAAGCAAACATCCGCTTCCCTATGCGGTCCATCGTCCGAGACTCCTTGTCGGTGGGATGGACCGAGGAACTCTCCTGGGCCAGTTCCTTCTTGGTGGCAGCCACCACTAACATGGCATCTACTGGAGCACCCTTGCTCCAAACTGTCCTATCTGTGGGTGGACTAAGAATTTTGTCAGGTCTCTTTGGTATGGGCTCCACAGTGTCCGGTTCCTTCCATGCCCTGGTAGTGATCAGATCTACCAGGGGATCAGCGGGAGGGGACACCCAAGAGGTAGATGGGCCTGCGTCAAACGCTTCCAGAAACCAGACTCATCGGAGGAAGGCTTTTGGGCTGACCAACCCCCTCTAATATGAAGCATTTCCATAATGACTCCGAAGGCGACGTCCTCGGGAGTGACCTTGGGGAACCTTCCCCTAAGTCTGTGTCCTCTGTCAGGGACTCAGGTGAGTCCAAGTGCCTCCTCTTGCACTTACATTTGTGAGGAACCCCCTCGGGGGGGCTGTCAGAGGATGCCTCACCAACCACATCCTGTTCCTCTAAGAGAACCATCTGGGACGTAGGCGCAGGCTGTCCCTGGGGCCGGGTGATGGAAGGTAGGCCCGTCTGAGAGGGAGTGATGGGTGGAACCGTAGTAGGAGCCTGGGGCCTCGAGTCCCTCAACAAGACCCTCTCCACAACATCGAACGCCGAAGGAGAACTGCTCTCTTTAAGCTCCGAGAGCAGCCCTTTCTGATCCGAGGTGCGGACCGGAGCCAGCGCCGATGCAGTCGGATCCGAAGGGCCAGTGTGCTCCGACCGAGACGGAGCCGAAGACACACTAACACCTCTGGATCCAAAGCTCAGCTCACGGTTCCGAGAGCTCAGATGCGAAAAGGGACCTGACAAGCTCGAGGGTGCGGTCAGAGCCGAAGAAGGGTGTACTATCGGCGCCGAGCCTCCTGCGGTTCTGATGCTGCCTGTATCCGATGGCTCCGAACCCCGGAAGTGGGTCGAAGAAGGAGCAATCGGGGTGAAAAAGGGGGTCAAGGGGGGGGCAAGATTACTCCCATCTGAAGTTGGGCCTGGAGAAACCTATGCATCATCCGGTCCATATCTGCATCGGACAAGCTTCTTGTTGATCTTGACGAGGCCACCGAGGCAGGCCCGGAGTGATGCCTCGAAGACCTCGAAGGCGACCGGGTCTCCTCCTCCTCCGGCCCCGGGGAAAAACGGGGTGAATGGAGCCGGGAAGGAGAAGGCCCAGAGGCCCTAGGAGAAACTAGCTGCTTCGCTGGCGGAGCTGAAGAGGAAGCTTCCGCTCACGGCTTGTGGAGCTTGTCCTTTTTTCTCTCCCTCCTAGATTCCCTCTCCTTCTGAGCCTCGGTGGGAGGGTGAGTCCCGGCCAGGGGAGCAGGGATGGAAGGCGGTGGCCTCGTCAAGATCCGATACCCACAGGTTGATGAACAAATGAAGTTAATTACTTCAGATACAGAATTTCTCAGAAAAATATTTTCAGTTACTTTATACCACTTTTAAATGGACAACTAAAATTAGCACTATGTGCCGTTGCCACCGAGGGAGAAGAAGACGAAGCCGAGTCCGGGGGCAGAAGTCCCACCAGAATCAACTTTGACCTCCTATCCCTCAAAGCCCTGGGGTTGAAGGCTGCACAAATAGTGCAGCCCGAAGAAAGATGATCAACCCCAAGGCAGATAACACACCGAGTGTGGCCATCCGCCGGGGATAGCTTATGGCCACACTCGGTGCATTTAGAAAAGAAAGTTTTAGGGGCCTTGGCCATAGTTGTAAAAGGACCTAACCCAAACACACCTTCACACACACGGGAAGAGGGAGACTAGAGCAACTGAAAATATATAAAGTTTTAGCAACAAAAATTAGCTAAATCAAGTACAAAAGGGAACAACACTCACTCGCTAACAATTAAACTAAAAACTAGGTAAAAAAACAGAGGAAATTTTCTTCAAAAACTCACGAAACCCTACGCCTGGAACTCGTTCTAGGTGCTTGAATAAGCCGCGGCAAACGAGATCTGGGGACAGTGAAGGATGGCAGGGGGTATGGGTAAGAGGGTGGAGCTTGGAGCTCGGATCTTAGCTGAATAAAGCTGCCGGCTCGGATCCGATTTGGATCCGATACCCACAGGTTGATGAACAAATGAAGTTAATTACTTCAGATACAGAATTTCTCAGAAAAATATTTTCAGTTACTTTATACCACTTTTAAATGGACAACTAAAATTAGCACTATGTTTAAAAGTGCATTACAGTCTCATGGCAGTCGGTTAAAACACAGCACTTCTAGCTTTAAAATAACTTTCCAGAAGAGGAAAGTTATAAAACAGCAACACAAATAAGAACATGGATGCTTTTTCTTTTACCCAAAGGGAACTTGTCTGTCTAATGGCACAAGACAACAATCAATCCTTGAAACCCTCAAAGGTCGATACTCTTCAGTGACACTAAAGTTCTGAAGGGTTTTGCATCCAAACTTGTCTTTTAGACAGCTCAGCTTGAACTGCCTGACAGCTGGGGCACACGGAAGGTGCCCCGAAGCTTTGGAAGCTGGCCAGCTGTTATATCCTTGGATATAACCTGTATAGGGCTACTGCAATATGATACACATCTACAGCTTTTTGTTCTATTTATATGAAATACTGATGTTAAATATTTGAGATGATCTAGAAAACTGAAAATGAAAAAAGCAAATTATATACTTAGATGAAACACTGACACAAGAGCTCTAGGTAAAATGAAACATAAGTAGAACTACTAACACATTAATGTATACAAGAAGCTTCAATTATCACATACAATTCTTCCAGGATGGATGTAGTATGTAGGATACTGTACAAATGCCATGGAAATATCACCCCAACTGTGGCTAATCTTAATAACCACTACAACTCCTTTCTAAAAACAATTTCTATGTAATACCATCCTTGAACAATAAAAGCATATGATTTGTCACCCACTCATTATCCTGTTAATGTTCACATTTCATACAATTTTCCAGAAATAAAATAAACATTACCTAGGTTATGAAATTTAGATTCTTTAAAAAGATCAATGGTTACCGTAATATAATGCACAGTTTACATCAGATTTTTCAAATCAGAAACTACCTTACCATAACAGTATATTTTCATTTAAAAGTCACAGTAAAGTACCATTGTGTAAGTAAATTTACCATAACAGTAGATGCTTAAATGTTCACTGATGCAGTAGCCTAAGCTACACAGGTTATATCCTGTAAGGCTATAACAGACAGACAGCTTCCAAAGCTTTAAGGCACCTCCCACACATCCAAACCATCAGCCAGCTCCAGCTGACTAAAAGGACAGGCTTGGGCACCAAACCCTTTACAGCTTTAATGCCAACAGAGAGGGAGGAGGAGCTCTGAAAGACAATGCTAGAGAACAAAAAATAAAAGTCCACACCCTGGCAAAAAACACACAACAAAATAAGGGAGCAGCTACTGCAGCAGTGATCATTTGAACATCTACTGTTATAGTAATATAATGTTATAGTAAGTTTAATACAACTATACTATGCTCTTCTTAATGATCACCTCTGCAGTAGCCTAAGCTATATGAGTAGATACCAACAGGTTACACATTTGGAAAGGTGGAAGGACAAGAGTTCAGGAGCCTCTGCAGAATGGTCCTAACAAAGCCTGATCTAGACCTAGAGAAAGAATCAAGCTTATAGTGCTTTGTAAAAGTATGTACAGAGGACCAAGTTGCTGCTTCTAGAATACTTCAAGAATAAAACCCTTTCCAAAAAGCCACAGATGAAGCCAAGGTCCTGGTAGAATGGCCCTTGACCCCGCCTGGAATAGTTTTGTTCTGGTGAGTATAACAAAGGGTAAAAGCCTTAGACAAACATTTGGAAATTGTTGCCCCTTCTTACTTTCACAAGAAATGAACAATTGATGCAAATTATTTCTGTCAATATAGTTACCCAAGTTGTCTGTGGACATCCAGAATATGGCGTATCCCTTCTCTCTCATTTTTAGCTTCAGGAAGGAAAACAGGGAGATGGACAGTCTGGCTTAAAGTAAACTTGGATACCACTTTAGGCATAAAAGAAGGATTAGTTCTTTAAGAAACCCTCTCCCTGTGAAAAATGAGGTAAGATCGACTCACCATAAGAGCTTGAAACTCAGATAACCTTCTTACAGAGGTCAGAGGAATCAGTAAAACTGTTTTTCATATTAAGAACCTCAAGTCAGCCAAGGTTAGCTGGTTCAAGGGGTGCAACTTTTAGCTTCTGTAACACAAAATTAAAATCACAAGGAGATGTCACAAGTTTTTTTTTGGAGACTTCTTATGCAAAATCCCTTTCAAAAATATTTTAACATCAGACTGCATTGTAACATGAGACTGCACTGAAAGAGGAGGATCCATGGGCAGACATACTGAAATGGTCAATAAATGAACCTTGATGGGGGAGAAAGACAGGCCGTAGGACAGTAACTCACACAAATATTGTAAAATCAAAGAAACACTAGCCCTGAAAGGGTGCTGGTTATGTTGTTGGCATCAAACAGAAAACCATTTCCATTTGCTAATATATGATTTTCTAGTAGCAGGCTTTCTTGCCTCCATTAGTACCTGTTGCACATCCTCAGTAAACAGGTTCCTAAAGGGAATTAAGACCCTATCATCCAGGATGTCAATCGGAGTTGACAGGGGTCAGTGGTCTAGTCTGAGTAGATCCAGACCTTGATGAAGCTTGTGGTAACTGCCTCTGGCCAATTCCAAAAGAAGGGGGAACCACTGCTGCCTCGGCCAGCAGGGAGTCACAGCGACGATCTTGGGGGATTCCTTCTGAATCTTCAGAAGTACCCTGGATATCACTGGAAAGGATACAGATATTTTCTTGTCCAAGGAAAATAAAACACATCTGTCTTCCAGGCCTTGTACTGAGTCCTGGAACAGAATCTTGCCAGCTGATTTTTCAAAGTGAAGGCAAATAGGTTTATTTGAGGAGCTCCCCACAGATGGATCAAATCTTGGAAAATTCTCCAGTCTAATTTCCATTCATGAGGGTCTGCCCTTGTTCTACTTAAGCTTGCCCCCCCCCCCCAATTTTGTTCTGTCAGAATGTAGCATGTCTGTAGAGTGAGACTGCTGCAAAACTATATTTCAAGTTAACATGGCTTAGTCTACAAAGGGGGAATTGACCTGGTTTTGACTTGCCTGTTGATGTACCACAACTGTAGTATTGTCTGTAAGAACATGAAGACATCCCGGGGACCAAACAGGATTCAGAGAGTTGAGTGCCTTGATCAGGGCAAGCATCTGCTTTATAGTTATATGCTTGTGTCTGTCCTTGTTGTCCCACACATCTTGCAGTTTTTTTCCCTCCTGAGACTACTCCACAACAAAGTCTGAGGCGTCTGTGGTGACTGACTGCTTGGAACAGGCAGGAGAAGGGTAGACCAGGATTTAAGGATATTTGCTGTTTCCCTCTCCCAGGACCAACAAGAGTGGCTCTCCTCTGCTCACTGAGGGGACCCCCACAACAGTAGAGAACGTGGCTAACCCCCTCGTCCATAGTTGCTGTAGGTGTTACACTAGAGGGATCTGGGGTGAAAAATGAGTATTCTGAGGTACAACTAATGGCCTCACAGCAGTCTCATTCACCTCTGGCTGAGGCAAATTGCTACCCTGCTGTGGTGGCAAAGGCTGTTTACTTTTTCTTTCTGTGGCCGGAAGAAGGACCGACCCTGTTATCAGCAGTTTGTTCCATGATCAAGCTGAAAATGGTGCCCCTTTCCCAGGGAAAACAAGAAGCAAAAGCTGGTGAAAATTTAAAGTCTTTAAAAATCACTTTTTCACATTAAAACACTTTGCCAACCCCTCAAAGTAAAATAAACACAAATTCTCCACAGAAAAAAATTTAAATCCTTTAAACAACTTATAAACTGACAAGAAAAAACACTTTCTCAATTAAAAGTAAAATATAGTCTCAAGGCAGTAAAATCCCGGTCCATGTGAGGCAGAGCACCTCGCTGACTCTGTTCAAGAGAAATCTAGACCTGTGGATGGGAGATCGTAGGTTTACCCCGGGAATCATCTCTGGGTCACTGCTGGACAGAGGCACAACAAACTAATGGGCACAGTATTTTTTCATATAAGGGGTGGCGTAAGCCACAATAATTTGGGCTAGGCTTATAAATGCCTTAGGGCAGATAGCCTAGTATAAACCTATGAACCTATGAACCTATGAACACAAACTCCTAGCTTTAAAATAACTTTTCTGACCAGGAAAGTACTATCAAACAAACAGTTTTTAAAAAGGAAGGCTTTTACTGCAAACTGAGTTAACCTGCTCAGCAAAGCAACAGCACAAGCCAAACAACGACCATCAAAATCACAGGAGCATACTCCCAGCGACATGAAAGCTCTGAAGGTCTTGGTGCCCAAACTTGTCTTTTTAGTCAGCGATGGTTTGGGCATGTGGAACATGGCTAACCTCCTAGTCCAGCTTTGGAAGCTGGATGGCTGTTATTTCCTAACAGGATAGAACACATATAGCTTTGGTTACTGCAGCAGTGATCAATATGAACATCAGTAAATTATAACATGTGGTTTCACGTACCTTACCTACTCTATTACTATTCTCTTCCACCCAATGCCTCTAACAACTTTTTCTTTATCCTTATGAAAACCTGCCCTGGTCCTGTGCCAGCTTTCCACGGGACCTTGTCTGGTCAACAAGGTGTTCATATACCACCACAGTTGCATGGAGCCTTATTTTATTCTTCAGGCTCTATCTGGTCTTCACAGTACAGCAAGTGTGAAGTTAAATATTGTCCTTTGTGTATATATTAAAAAAAAAAAAAAAAAATATATATATATATATATATATATATATATATATATATATATATATATATATATATATATATATATCTATATATAAAAAACAACTATTCAAACCTATACTGTGTAAAATAATAATGAGCTACAGTAGAAACGATATACACTTCTGCAATGGGTGTGTGGAAGGAAGACAGCTTTACTGTTACAGTGACCGCTCCTTGACATACTGTTATCATAAATACCTTAGCTGTAACTGTAATATCTTCTTCAGTCAGTGCAAATGCTAATCATAACATTTGGGTAGATTTCCAAGCCCTAATAATAAAACAGTGGGAACTGGACAGTTAAAAGTATCCCCTGTAGCAAAACTACGCCAAAAGCTCACTATTAAAAGTGTGAAACCTAAACCTCAAAGAGAGACAATATAATTGATACATTTGTTATTTCTGATCATCACAGGAAGAGAGACATTATAATGGATACATTTGTTATGCCTGATCATCACAGGAATTCATTCTTTACCTAGGGATAAAAGTAGTTGTGTAATTAAATTTACCACTACAGTAGATGCTCAAATGATCACTGCTGCATTAGCCTTACAGATATGGGTTATAACCTGCATAGGATGTAACAGCCACCCAGCTTTCAAAGCTTAAAGCTACCTTTCATATGACCAAGCTATTAGTAGCTTGAGCAGAGCTAAATAGAATAAGAAGTTATGTACTCACCATAACGTTCCATCTGAGTAGGTAAACTTTATTTGGCAGCAACCTATGGGTTATCGGATCCAAGCCGGCAGTTTCCAACAGCTAAGATCCGAGCTCCAAGCTCATCCCCCTTACCCATAACTCCCTGCCATCCCCTCCTCACCTCAGATCGAGTTTGCCTAAAGCAAGGCTTGCAATCACCACCTATCTAGGGTAAATTGGGTAAAATCTACCGTGAAGCGGGAAAATCAAGAACATCCAAAGAGGACAGGGGGACGAAGGGAGGGACGGTTGCTGCCAAATGAAGTTTACCTACTCAGATGGAACGTTATGGTGAGTACATAACTTCTTAATCTGAAGTAGTTAACTTCATTTGTGCATCAACCTATGGGACAGAGTCCCCAGCTACCTGAATCTTGGGAGGCCCTCAAGGAAGAATGTTCCGGAGCACTGCGGAACCAAAGGATGCTCTCCCTCTGGAAACCAGATCTAACTTACAGTGGTTTATAAATGTGTGAGAAGCAGCCCACGTGGCAGCCGAGCAGATGTCATCCAACGAAACTCTGGCTCGAAAGGCAGCAGAGGTAAAAACAGACCGAGTTGAATGGGCATGGACTCCCTGAGGAGCAGGTCTGCCAGAACTCTCATACGCCAAGAGAATACACTGAGAAATCCACCTGGATATTGTGACTTTAGAAACAGCTTTTCCCAAACTGGATTTAGCAATGGACACAAACAGCTGATCTGAACGTCTATAACAGGCTGTCCTGTGCAAATAAAATCGCAACTGTCTGTGTACATCCAAAGAGTGTAACTTGTATTCGCCCTTATTTTGGTAATTGGGGAAGAAGACTGGCAAATCAATAGACTGATTAATGTTAGCTTCGGAAGCAATTTTGGGAAGAAAAGGGGGATTGGTCCTGAGGGAAACCCTATCCTTGTGGAAGGTCAAGTACGGAGGCTTGGCAGAAAGGGTTTGAAGCTCAGAAACCCTTTTTGCTGAAGTAATAGCGACTAGGAAAGCAGTTTTCCAGGATAAGAATTTGAGATCTATTGAGGCCGCAGGCTCAAAGGGAGAAGCTGTTAAGGCTTGCAGTATCAGCGATAAGTCCCAAGGAGGGATCACATCCTTCACCGGAGGCCTTAGTAGGAAGGTGCCTTTTAAAAAGGCCTTACATAATCTGGATGGAGGTCAAAGGACCAAGATTACATCCGACATGGTAATGAGAGATTGCCAACTGTACTTTGACTGTGGAAGAGCTAGCCCCATTATCGAACAGACCTGAAAGAAAATCCAGTACAGCTGGTAACGGAGCTGTGAAAGGATCCAGATTCTGATGTTCAGCCCAAATAGAAAAACGTTTCCATTTGCTACGATAAACTTTTCTAGTAGACGGCTTGTGAGCCGCCACTAGGATCGCTTTGACCGGGGAAGAGATACCGGGAGTCCGAACTAACAGTGGAACTGGATCAACCAAGCTGTGAGCTTGAGGTTGTCAAGGTTCGGTGTTGGTAGGCCCAGGGGATGAGATATCAGATCCGGCAGAGGATCTAGAATCCAGGGAGGATTCACTAGATGAGACCACAGACAAGGGAACCATGCCCGACGAGGCCAGAATGGGGCCTCAGTACGACGCCCGCTCCTCTAGCGGCCCCCTCCGTAGCATGGGATAGCAGCCGCATAGAGATATTAGAAATCGACCTGAGGGTGGCAATTCGGGTAGAGTACACCTGTTTGTCCTCTGCCGACATGGACTCTGGGGGCGACCCGGCGTATTCTTTGATAAGATCCCGCTGGAGCCGTATGACATGTGCCATGGAGTTCAGCGACCTTATGGAGAAGGTGGCTGAAGCAAACATCTGCTTTCCCAAATGGTCCATCGCCCGAGACTCCTTGTCAGGGGGATGGACCGAGGGACTCTCTTGGGCCAGTTCCCTTTTGGTGGCCGCCGCCACCAACATGGCATCTACAGGGGTTTCCTTGCTCCAATGAGACCTGTCCGAAGGCGGGCTGAGAATTCTGTCAGGCTTCTTAGGGACGGGCTCCACAGTGTCCGGCTCCTTCCATGCCCTGGTAGTGATCAGATCTACCAGGGGATCGGAGGGGACACCCAAGACATAGACGGGCCTGCTTCAAACGCCTCCAGGAACACGGACTCATCCGAGGTAGGCTTTGGGGCAGACCCCCCCCCCCCCCTGATCCTGAGCATCTCCATGATGTCTCCAAATGAGACGTCTTCGGGGGGGGTAATCTTGGGGAGCCTTCCCCTTCTTCCAAATCCGTGTCCTCTGTTAAGGACTCAGGGGAGTCCAAGTGCCTCCTTTTGCACTTGCGTTTGTGAGGAACCTCCTCGGGGGGGCTGTCTGAGGAGGCCTCACCAACCACATCTTGTTCCAATAAAGGAACGACCTGGGGCATCTGAGCAGGCTGTCCCTGGGACCAGAAGATGGAAGTCGGACCAGTCTGCGAGGGAGTGCAGGGAGGAGCGGTAGCTAAGGCCGGGGGCCTGGAATCCCTCGACAGAACCCTCTCCAATACGTTGAATGCTGAAGGAGAGCTACTCTCTCTAGGATCCGAGAGCAGACCCTCCCTCGGATCAGACGTGCAGATCGGGGCCGGAGCCGAAGTGATCAGATCCGAAGGGCCAGTACACTCCGACCTACTCGGAGCCGAAGGCATACTGACCACCTCGGATCCGAAGCTCAACTCTCGACTCCAAGAACCTGGATCCGAAGAAAAGGGACTCGACAGGCTCGAGGACGCAGTCGGCGCCGAAGTATCCAACTCCGTCGGCGCCGACATTCCCCCGGCTCCGACACTACTCGGCTCTGTAGACCCCGAACCCGGAAAGCGGGTCGGGGAAGGAGCAATCGGGGCGAAAAAAGGGGTCGAGCTCCCCGCCGGAGGGGGGGGGGGGGAGGCAGGAGCACTCCCATCTGCAGCTGGGCCTGGAGGAACCTTCTCATCATCCGGTCCAAGTCTGCATCTGTTAGGCTTCTTGTAGATCGGGAAGAGGCCACCGAGGAGGGATGGGAGTGACGCCTCGATGTCCTCGAAGGAGACCGGGCCTCCTCCTCCTCCGGCCCCGGCAAAAAGCTGGTGGAACGGAGCCGGGAAGAAGAAGGTCCGGACGTCCCAGGGGGAGAAACTCTCTTGGCTGGCGGGGCCAAAGCGGAGGCCTCGGCCCGCCGCTTGTGTTTTTCACGGTGCTTCTTCCTCCTGGCTTCCCTATCCTCCTGGCCCAAGGTGGGAGGTTGAGTCCCGGCCAGAGGAAGGAAGCACCGGTCGGTGCTGCCGCAGCTGCGGCAGGAGCCACGGAGGGGCTGGAGGACGGAGCAGAGTCCGGGGGGCAGGAGTCCCGCCAGAATCAGCTTTGACCTCCGGTCCCCGATAGCCCTGGGGTTGAACGCTGCACAAATAGAGCAGCCAGAAGACAGGTGTTCAACCCCAAGGCATATCATGCACCGAGTGTGGCCATCAGCCAGGGAAAGCTTATGGCCACACTCGGTACACTTAGAAAAGAAAGTTTTGGAGGCCTCAGACATGCCAACTGAAAACACAAACGCTAGGCCCCAAAACCACACACACACTCACACACCCTAACGCTGACGAGAAACGGGGGGAAGGCTAACAATTACACCAAAAAACAACTAAGGATAAACAACTCAACACCAACTCACTCAAAAATTTAACTTTTATAGAAAAAGGATTTTCTCACAGACCGTATAGTTGAAAGCCCGGAAGCTCGAGATCAAGCTGGTAGTAACCGCGGCAAACTAGATCTGAGGTCAGGAGAGGATGGCAGGGAGTTATGGGTAAGGGGGAGGAGCTTGGAGCTCGGATCTTAGCTGTTGGAAACTGCCGGCTCGGATCCGATGCGGATCCTATAACCCATAGGTTGATGCACAAATGAAGTTAACTACTTCAGATCAAAATGTTTTGTGTGCCACACCCTTCACAACCTTCATGCCAACTGAGAGAGAGAAAGACAGAGAGAGGCTAGTGCCATGAAAGAGGTCAATGTTAGGAAAAAAATAAAACCCTCACCTTAGCAACAAACACATACACAAATAAGAATGATGGAGTGAAGTACTGATCATGTGAACATCTACTGGCAAGTTTACTTACACAACTGTACTATGCTCATAATTACCGCTGCTGCTTCAGTAACCCTAACTATAAGGTAAGACTACCACAGCTTATACCGAGGGGGAAGTGGAGGGATGAGGATCTAGGAACCCACAGAGAATGGTCATAACATAGCCTACACTAGACCTGGAGGAGGAATCTAGCAGCACTTTGTAAAAGTATACATGTGCACAGAGGACCAAGTTGCTTCTTTTAGAATACTTCTAGCATTCACCCCTTTTCAAAAAGCCACAGATAAAGCAACGATCCTGCCTGGAAATGCCTTATTGTGATGAGTATAACAAAAGGTAATACAGCAAGACAACCATTTGGAAACAGCCTGACTTGACACACGTTGTCATTTTTCCTCACCTTCATAAGAAATGAAAAACTGATCAGAGTTTGAGAAAATTTTTGTTCTGTCAAGATACCTGGGTTGTCTGTGAACATCAAGAGTATGGAAAATGCTTTCTCCCTTATTTTTAGGATCTGGGAAGAAGACAGGAAAATAGATAACTTGATTAAAAGTAAACTTGGATACCACGTTAGGTATAAATGAAGGATTAGTTCTCATGGAAATCCTATCTTTGTGAAAAATGAGATAAGGTTATCCTGCTAGAAGAGCTTGCAAAGTCAGAGCAAAACTGTTTAACATTTTAAGAACCTCAAATTAGCCTGATGAGCCGTGGTTTAAATGGAGTAAGGGTTGTTGTTGTTAACTCTTCCAAAGTAAAAATGCCAAGTAGGAGCAACCTGTTTTCTAAGACGCCTGGTATATAACACACTTTTCAAAAACATTTCAGCAAAGGAATACACTAAAAGGGGTGGATCCATAATCAGACAAGCTGAAATGGCAAACACATGTACCATGACAGAGGAGTAAGAAAGGCCAGAGGATATTAACTCACACAAATACTGTAGAACTATAGAAATACTAGCCTTAAAAGGGCCCTGCTTCTTGTTCATAGGTTCATAGGTTCATAGGTTAGTACTAGGCTAACTGCCCTTGCGAGCCATTTTAAGCCTAGCCAGTTATCCCTTGTGAGACTCAAACCCTGCACCTTGTGTTTGTAAGGCAAACACCTTAACCATTAGGCCACCCTCCCAACCCCCTTGGCACTAACTAGAAAATCTTTTCCATTTGCTATGCTAATATTTGATTTTCTAGCAGCAGGCTTCTACTGTACATGCTCAGAAAAACAGGAGTCAAAAATACATTAACTTCTTGGATGATGGAGTTGTAAAGCTCTTTCAAGCTAGGGTGTATCAAATACTCCCTGACTTGGAGTGAGCATGTCCAGTTTGTGGGGAAGCTTGTAGTAGCTGTCCTTGGCAATTTCCAAAAGAAGGGAGAACCACTGTTGCCTGGGCCAGAAGGGAGTCAATCTTTGGAAAGTCCTTCTAAATCTTCAGAATGACACTGTATCAGTGGAAAGGGTGTGAAAAATATACCGGAACATTCTCATCCAAGAAAATGAAAATGTATCCATTTTCCAGGCCTTCTTGTATGGACTCCTGGCACAGAATTTGGACAGTTGATTGTTGTGAATGCATGTAAATAGCTCTATATGAGGTATTTCCCACAAATCGATCACTTCATGGAAGATCCCCTTGATTCAATTGACATTCATGAGGGTCTGTCCTGTTCCTGCTTTTCTGCCACAAAATATTTCTTTAACAGGGTATAAAATGCCTGTAGATTGTGCTGAAAAGCTATATACCAGGCTACCGCGGCTAGTCTACTCAGAGAGGTGGTTTTGGCTACCCTTATTTATGTACCATATTACTGTGGTCTTGTGGATGCAGGGAGCAGAGATGGCGAAGGTGACGGAGTTTAAATACCTGGGATCAACAGTTCAAAGTAATGGTGAGTGTGGAAGAGAGGTGAAGAAGAGAGTGCAAGCAGGGTGGAGTGGGTGGAGAAGAGTGTCAGGAGTGATTTGGGACAGATGGGTACCAGTAAGAGTGAAAAGGAAGGTCTACAAGAGGGTAGTGAGACCAGCTATGTTATACGGTTTGGAGACGGTGGCATTGACAAAAAGGCAGGAGTCAGAGCTGGAGGTGGCAGAGTTAAAGGTGTTAAGATTTGCATTGGGTGTGACGAGGATGGACAGGATTAGGAATCAGTATATTAGAAGGTCAGCTTAGGTTGGACGGTTTGGAGACAAAGCCAGAGAGGCGAGATTGTATTGGTTTGGATGTGCTGAGGAGAGATGCTGGGTATATTGGGAAAATGATGCTAAGGATGGAGCTGCCAGGTAAGAGGAAAAGAAGAATAAGGTTTATGGATGTGGTGAGAGAAACAGATGATCCGCTGTGGCGACTCCTACCAGGAACAGCTGAAAGAAGAAGAAAAAGATTACTGTGGTGTTGTCTGTAAACACCTGCAATGGTCCTTGGAACCCTAGATGACAGAGCTGAGAGAATGTTTTACTTCTAAAATCTCTCCTGCATTTTTGTGTTTTGGTCTGTCCTTTTTGTTTATTACTGCTAAAATCTTCTGCATTTTTGTGCTTTGGTCCATCCTTTTTATTCCAAATACCCTGCACTTTTACTCCCGTAGACACTGCTCCTCAAAGTCTGAGGCATCTGTAGTTACAGACAGCGCTGGAGCTAGAAGGGAAAATGGGATACTTGGATTCACATAAAACCATTCTTTCTACCAAAGAAGTTTCCTTTTTACAAATCCCAAAACAGGAATCTGGAATGCTGGGGATACTGATGTTGAGACTGTAATGATTTTAGGTATCAGTGAATCATTCTCATATGGAGTCAGGCTAGACAAATCATGAGCATCATGGATGCCATGAAATTTAGCATCCTAAGAAATTCACTTGCTGAAGCCTTGGTCCGGGTGGAAAAACTCAGGAATAGATCTAGATCTAGATCAATTTTTTTCCTGTGGAAGAAAAGTTCCTAGAATTGAGGAAACTAGGAGGCACACTAGGAAAACAATCCCGTGGTAAAGAGTTAAGCAGGACTTTTGGATGTTCACCTGAAACCCCAATCTGAGAAGGAGATCTCACCTAAGTGACAGATTCCTGACACTTTGAAAAACACTCTGCAAATGATAAGCAAATTGTCTAAATAATGAAAAATGTGAATACCTTGCAGTCTGCAGTAGGCTTTCACTTTGTTATGAAGTAGTGGATAACCCAAAAGGCAATGCAGAAAAATGAAAGTGTGATCTAGGCATAGAAACTAAGAAAAGTTTGAAATCTGGTGCTATAGTAATTTGACGATTAGCATCCTTTAAATCTAGAGTCACTGAAAAACGAACTGGAATTTGAAGTAACAGGTCATGAAGGAATAACATTTTGAACGTTGGAAATTTCACACACCGGTTTAGAAAGCAAAGATGTAAAAGCTGGTCTCCATGAAGCCTCCCTTTTTGGTACCAGGAAACATTCTTGGATGAAAACCTTTCCCTTTCTGAGGAGTAGGAGGGACAGCTTCTATCATCTTCTGGGTTAGCAGGTACTGAACGAGGAGGAGGAGAAAATAAGTGATCTGGCAGATGAGGCGGAATCCTCTGAAATGGAGGGAGAGATTCTCACTGTCATTTGTAATCCCTGACTAATTACTCTCAGAAGCCATTTGTCTGACACTATCTGCTGCCAAAGAGAGAAATGGACAGAAAACTTTTAGTGAAGATTTACAGATTTGTCAGAGGTGGGGGGCATTCTGTGGACAGTCATTCAAATTTGTTGGTCTGTCATTATTTCTGAAGAGCTCAGGTTTTCATTTTGGAGCCCCCTTACCTTTTTTTTTTTGTTTGTTTGCTTGCCAGCAGTTTGCTGCATTTTACTATGTCTGCTTATTTTGATTTTAATAAAGCTGCCACAGGTAGCTCTAAAAACCTTGACAAATCTGGAGAAGAAAGGCTGAAAAATCCAAAAAACAAAAATTATGTACTTACTATAGATCTGCTTTTTCCAGACTTAAGATCTGTAGCTCAGGCCTCCCCCCCTTACCCACAATCCCCATCCTATTGTCTACCTGAGATGGTCGACAAGCCATTTGATCGACACTCATTTGGTCGACAGGCAGATTTGCCCCCCTCCCCAATGTTGTGCGACCCTGGAGTTGATATATATAGTTAGGGGTGGGGGGTGGGGGGCACAGCCCCCCACATAAAACTGCTTGTCGACCAAATGAACTGTCGACCAAATGAGTGTCGATCAAATGGCTTGTCGACCATCTCAGGTAGACCCATATAAACACACATACATGCATTACTGCAGTCAGAAAGGCAGAAGAATGCTGCACCAGCATGAAATCCTACACCCAATAGCAAGTCATACAATAAGGAAAAGGAAATAATGTTTTCCAAGAAATGGAAGGGGGAGGGAAGTTGAGGAAGGGCAGAAATAGACAACAAAGATCTGTCATTATGCTAAGCACATAACTTTCATAAATTTGACTCCCCCTCCAAGGGCATAAGGGCAGACTACCTGTTGCTGCCTCTGCTTTGGGCTCCTTGGCAAGAAAGACTGATGTAATGGCGTCGGCTGCCTGATTTTATACCACTGATGACCTGACGTCAGTCCTGGAGCAGCAGTAGCCAATGCAGAAATACTAAGCCTCTGGTATTCAGGCCGACTGAGGGCTACCCCTGGCAGGATAACCCAAGTGTGATGACTGCAACAGTGAAACATGAAGAACATCTACCTGTTGCACTTGGTGTTGTAGGGGGAGGCAAAAAGATTGGAGCAAAGTTGGCCCCCAACTGCTGAAAATCTGATTGGCCACTGTTGGACTGAGGGACAAATGTAAGACCTGCTCAATCTGTCCTGTACAACTTTGGAGTTTGGACTTCTCCGGAATGTACGTTGCTATCAAGAAGTGGTGAGAAGACATTACCCACTGCAACACTCTTATGGCGTCTCGACACAAGCAGTAGTATTGTGTTCCTCCCTGCTTGCTGATGTATCAGAACACTGGAATACTGTGTCTGGAATGAAATCACACTTAAGGGGAGAGCGCCTGGAATGTTAGGAGGACCACCCTCATCTCCACGATGCTGATGTGAAGACTGGTCTCTGCAGGGGACCACATGCCTTGGTCTATCTTTCCCAAGAAATGCCCCCCCAACCCTAACTAGGAGGCATACATGGTCACTGTGGCTTGGGGAGAGGGTAGTATAAAAGGATAACCCTAGGAAACTACTGGGGACTGTAGCCACCATTGAACAGGAGTCCTGCATATCTTTGTGAGACAAACTTGAAAACTCATGGCTGGTATACGATTGACTACTGAGTTGAGATGGCCCACTGAAGCACCTTCATATATCATCTGGCAAGAGGAAACTGAAGGGATGGCAGCCACCACAGAGTCAAAAAGGCAGAGGATTAATTTTGCCGGAGGCTTCTGAGAGGGAAAGGACAGTAAATGCCTGTTTGTAGAGTGGGGAAATCCTGGTTTGTGGAAGCTTGACAACTTGACGTTTTCTATCCAAAAGAGATGCAGTGAATTCCAAGGTCTGGAAAGGGTGAAGTTTGGACTTGGCTGCATTCACTGTAATATCCATCTTGAGCAAAGGCGGAGCAAGGGCTAGCTTGGAGGAAAAGACTCCTGGTGCGGGGAGTTATGAGCTAGTCCTCCAGGTTTTGGAAAGTACAGTTGTAAAAAATCTTACCATAACAGTAGCTGTCCTCTTCACTGTTGCAGTATTCTTCACCTAAGGGCATCTCCTGCCAAGGACAGCCCAATGTCCAGCCAGTATACCAAAGCCTTCAGCTATTATAGGCACTGTACATCACACATATGCTCCTTGTGCACGACATAGGGCATAAAGGTAACATATAGGCACACATACTCAGAACTGAAAAAAGTCCCAGGAGGAACAAAATACCCTCAGGGATAGAGAGGAACATGTGCATCTAGAAGAAAAATGAAGAAAGAAGGGAGAAAGGCCTTTCAGCCAGCAGGGCAACCAAAACACAAGGCAAGAATCAGGACAGAGGGGGGAGGCAAGAGGGACCAAATACTGCAACAGTGAAGAGAAGGACATCTACTGTTATGGTAATATTTTTACATAATTTTAGTATGTCCTTCCATATCTCTGTTGCAGTATTTTTTATCAAAAGGAGAGTACAGGAGCTCAAGAGGAAGCCTGGGAGGAAGAAGGTAGGGAAGAACCCTCCATGAACCCATGCAGGATAGCCCCAGTAAAGCCTGCTATGGCCCTGGAAACAATGTCCAATTTGTAAAGTTTAGTGAATGTATGAACAGAGGACCAAGGAGCAGCCACAAGGATAGAATCGGTTTCCATACTCTTGAAAAGGCACCTAAGGAGGCAACTGCCCTAGTAGAATGTGCCTTTACAGAAGAGGAAATACATTTGCCATGAAAGAAAAAATGGCCTTAGAACTAGCAGAAATGCAAAGTCCTGTGATGAAAGGAAACAAAAAGCTGCTCAGATTTGCAAAAACTTTAATCTAAATAATATCTGAGCTGACTATGCAAGTCCAAGGTGTGAAGAACCGTCTCACTGGCAGACTGCAGAGAAGGAAGAAAGGAAAAAAGATGAGCAGACTGATTAAGGGACAACTCACTGACCACCCTGGGCATAAAAGAAGGATTAGTATGAAGAGACAGCCTGTCTCTATGAAAAATCAAAAAAGGAGGAACAGCCATGAAAACCTGCAGTTCAGGCACTTTCTTGGTCGAAGTAAGAGCCAAAAGCAGAACAGCTTCCAGGTACAATGTTGGAAGGAAGCTGAAGCAGCAGGCTCAAAAGGAGTCTGGGTCAGTTTCTTAAGTACAAAGCTGAGGTCCCAAGAAGAAGGAATAGGCTTCCTGGGAGGCCTGATATGAAGGACACGTTTAAGGAATTGTTTGACCTAGAACCTAAAAACCAGAGGATGATTCAAAGGCAGACAAGCAGAAAATGCTGACACAGCTGAGATTTAAATGAAGAATATGCTAACCAAACATGGAGCAAATCACACAAATGAGAGAACACCAAAGGGATCCCTGTTTTTTTTTTTTTTTACTTTCTCCAAATCTTTTGAGTTTCTAATACCATGACGGGAATGGACCCCATTTCTAAGTCAAAGTACAATTAAAGTTCATTAAATTATTATTGTTTCACTCTTTGATGTCAGCCAAAAGTGCTCTTCACAACACCCGCAATGTGCCCAGTAATGACTCCTCCTGCAATTCATACAGAGTTGCATGTATTGGTAGCGTATTTAAACAGGATTGTAGACTCTTTTTTATAAGACCTGTTGCTCCTGCTATTATTGGAACTATCTGGGTATCTTTCTTCCACATCGGTCTTGTTTCTGCTTGCAAATCCTGAAATTTTATGACTTTGTGTCACTCTGTATGCAGGGCACTATAGTCAATGGGTGTGGTGATTTCAATGATCAATGTTACTTTTGTCTTCTTTTCCTGGACCACTACATCTGGTTTTCTAGCATCTGTCTTTTGAACTGTTGGTAATGGGTGATCCCATGTGATGCAGACTTCATCATTTTCTAGGATGATTTGTGGCTCATATTTCCAGTGTTTTTCAACCACTTCAATACCATAATGTTTGCACAATCCTTAGTGCAGGAGACTCGCCACATTATTATGCCTTTCAGTATACAGTTAACCTGCCATTTGTATGTCGCAACCAGCAACAAGGTGTGCAATTATTTCCAATTCAATTTTACAAAACCTATATTTGTCTGTTTCTCCCACATGTTCAATGGACTTAGTAAACCACTGTCTTGGGCTGCCAATATTAACCTTTCACCTCTTGGTTTGAATTCACCTCTCCTTAACCATTCCTGCATTCATTCCTGATCAACATAAGGTTCTTCCAGAAGTTTTCTACACTGGCAACTATATTTCTGCTTTTTCCAGATGTCTTGCCTTCTCATCTGGTCCTTCACCTTATAGTCTTTCTTTTGTTTTTTTGGCACATTCAGTTGGTGCCTGATTTTATTTTATTTTACATTTGTTGACCGGGATAGTCCAGCTGGATGTATGTTCATTTTCAGTGGAAGCCCGGGGAGAAAAACACTCCATGGAATAACAAATCATCATAACATGTCGCATATTACAAATAAATATATTATTGACAGAGATTAGATGGGCAGGCAATACAAATTACATACAGAATATTTTCGGTGATTAGAAGAGCAAACATTATTGATTTCTATTCCTGCTTGAATATGCTTCGGCTAGCCTAAGCAGGGAGGTCATCTTAAAGTTATTTTCAAGTTTCAAAACTTTCATTATGTTTGGGTCTTGTGAGGTCAGCAGATGTGTGGAGTCCCACGACTGCAGATCTATATATGTAATCAATTTTAAGGAGGTCCATCCCTCCTTCAGAATGGGGACTATATAATCTTGGTAGACACTGATTTTTTATAAACAATTTGGTAAGCATGAAGCATCCTTCTTGTTTTCCTATCTAATCTATCCAGCACGTTTTGGGGCCAGTCAATCTTTCCAAAACTAAGTTAGGACAGGAAGAGCAAACTGGTCTATAGCTTGGATTTTGCTCCTAGATGTCAAAACTGTTTTCAGGATTAATTTAAGTCTTTTGAAGTACTCCTTACTAAATTTTATTCATATTTGTTATATTTTATTGTTGATCCTTCATCAGTTCCCAAATATTTATCCACTCCTTCTTGCTCAAGTTCTTTTGTATCACATTCTTGTTCCAAACTGATATTTTCTTGGTGCTCAATCTTTCTCCTTTAAAGGCTGCTTTTGCACATTTATCAAGACCAAATGACATTCTTGTATCATCTGAAAAAGTTTTGACAATTTGCAGTTGTGCTTTCAGTTCCTCATCTGATGAGCTATAGAGTTTCAAATCGTCAACAAGAGAAGTCTTTGCACTTTGTTGTTTTCTAGGAGCCAAATTATAGCCATGACCTAAGCTATTAAGTAGACAGCTTAATGGATCCCTGCAGATAGGGGATCCTGATGGCGAGAGAGGCACAGACAAAATATTTTCTTGGACATATAGGGTTTTCTGGTAGTGGGTTTCCTGGGCTCCTGCAGAACCTCACCCGGTGAGGTAACTTGTGCTAATTGCCCCTTGCCAAGTAAGAGGGAAGGGGGAACCAATGCTATCTGGGAAAAAAGAAGTCACCAAGATCTTGGTAGAGTCTTGGCTGAAACA
This sequence comes from Protopterus annectens, assembly GCF_019279795.1. Classification (NCBI taxonomy): domain Eukaryota; kingdom Metazoa; phylum Chordata; order Ceratodontiformes; family Protopteridae; genus Protopterus; species Protopterus annectens. The sequence goes on from NC_056734.1 coordinate 165,485,562, forward strand.
CTCCCTCCCAAAGAAAGGGCATCCACTTTCCAAGCCAGAAGATTTGATACTCTGGAAAAGAAAAGAAAAAGTCTGTTCAGAGGAGGTGAAAAGATCTACCGAAGGAATACGTGGCGAAGGACAATGTCCAGGAACACAGCTCTGTAAAGCATCCATTTGTGAGCTTGAGTTCTGGAACTCTCAGTCTGCCACTAAAAGGTGCTCTGAGGGAATGTAAACCACCTGAACAGTCACTTAATATTGGATAGACAGACTCTGCTACACTTTGCTGTGAAGGAAAGGTTAGTTTGCTGTTATTTTTTGTATTTCTGTATTGCCTTTCTATATTTTGAATACTGTAGTTTGTTTTCTTTACCTTGTGTTTTGCTTGCATTCTGTTTTAACAGCATATTAAAACTTCAAAAGAGACCACAGCTCTCTCTGTTCTGAGTCAGGCAGAAATTTTTCCCTCCCTCCCACCCATTTAAGTTGTCTTGTTAAATACCACTGTCTTTCTAGTTGCCCGCCTCTTATGTTAATCTGACCATATATCTCATTTCTCTCTACTTTCACTGGCTTATGTGAGTAATCACAAAACCATCACTTTTGAAATCTCACCCCTTCAATTATTTAAATTTATTGGCCATCCTACAGTATTTCATAGTACCAAAATACAAAAGTAACCATCCCTTTCAGTCCATCTTGCTGTTTTAAAAATAGTAACTTTCCACTAAACCTTAACTTTTTAAACAGGTAAAACTCAAGTTACCTACTTTCATATCAAACTTCTCTAGTGCACACTGCAGAGTGCATTCTTTTCAATCTTACCTTTAAGCATCCCTGTTACTAGCACTTTCTGTAATACCTAAAAAGATCATCTCTACTTGACTCCAAGTAGACTTTTCTCTATCTGTTAAACCTAGCACTTGCTCCTACAGTACTTATTACCTTGATACGGCACTCTTATAGATAGCACCCCAAAAAGGCAAACCCCCATTTCTCGGTCACCCACGTCCCCCGGAATCTCTTTCAAAGTTTTTTTGTCTAGTCCTTCTAGCATGTCGAGGGATCAGTTGCTAGTGTCCTCTCCTGCTCAGCTGGTGAACCTGGGAATATTGAGGCAATGTTACAATTGCCTCATGTACACAGACAACCCTCTCCTCCTCCCACAAAAGGCAAATACATGCGAGAGATGCAACTATATGGCCAAACTGGAGGCTGAGCTCTCTCAACATAGGACTGGCAAGACCAGTCAGGAGGAGAAGGTTACCACACACACTATAGACCCAGTCTCACATAGTACCATCACAACCTCAAATCATACACATAAACACACAAAGACATACTCGCTGGCTCTGATCAAAAATCTACCAAAACAGCAGAGGCCACCAAAGCAGACACCCAAACAACCACCACCTCAGAACACAACACCTGCAACACATAGACCTCACAGTCAGAGTGTCAAACAGTCACAGCCCTTAAGGCCAAACACAATGCCAGACACACTAGTCATTGGTGACTCCATAGTCAGACACACTGACGTCCCGCTCACCAGACAGAGTAAGGAGAAGGTCACAGTAAGCTGCCTGTCGGGCGCTAGAATCCGCCACATAACGCAAGCACTCAGGTCTCTCAACAGCAGGTACAAATACGACTCAGTCATTGTCCACGCTGGTGTAAACGACCTGAGACGTACCTCCTTGGACTACATGAAAAGAGACATTGAGGAGCTCTCTGATTATGTAGCCCAGGCAGGTATGACCCTGACCTTGAGCAGTATCCTACCTTCACCAAGAATGATGCCACAATACAGAGATAAGATGATCAGCTTTAACAATTGGCTTAAACTCTGGTGTCATTCAAAGGGGATCCAATGTCTGTCTGCCTGGGATGACATGCTGGACAAGCCACGCTGCTTCAAGGGACGGCTTGCACCTGTCACCCTGGGATTCCGGATATTGGCAAAGGCTCTTGCCACCCCATAGTGCCTTTTTAGGCAAGGCTCAAATTCTAAACCTACCACCCTAGAACACAAAAAGGAAAAAACTAAGGGTAATGCTGCTCAATGCCAGAAGTCTAAATCTCAAAATGCACGCACTCGAGGCCCTTCTCAGTATGGAGAACATCAATGTCTGTGCAGTGACAGAAACCTGGTTCAAGGCTCCTGAGAGCACCCCAGCACTATCAGGTTTTACCTCTTATGCTCCGCCCCAAAATCTGGACAATACCAAGAAAGGAGGGGGTATCCATATTCATCAAGGACACCCACACCTCAAGACTGGTGGCAACGCACGATGCATCGGAGACCATCCAGGTGCAATTAACCATAGGCAAGACTGCTCTGCAAATTGTAGCATGTTACAGGCCACCCTCACAAACTCAGGAACCTCACATGGCCTTCCTGAAAACACTAGAGGGGATAAATGTATCACCAAGCACCATCATACTAGGTGACTTCAATTACCCTAATATAGACTGGGAACACTACTCAAGCCCAAACACCCTAGCCCAAAAGTTCCTGGAATTCATAAACTCAAATGCCATGGAACAACTAGTCACCATCCCCATAAGAGGAGAAAACATACTTGATCTCATCATCACGAACATGGGAGCACAATGTTCAACACCGGAAGTATACCCCTCACTGGTGAGATCAGATCACAAACTAATCTTGCTGGAGGTCCTCATTCCACCCCCACCTGAAATAAAAAAGACCACAGTAAAGAACTTCTCGAAAGCCGACTTCACACTTCTAAAGACTAGTGTGGTCTCCTTTAAGGCCCCCGAGCCGGCGGAAAACAGTACTCAAGCCGCTGAATCACTTACAAATGCCTTCTACCAGCACCTGCAGGACTGCATGGACAAGGCAATCCCAAGCAAAACAAAGACTCTTTGTACCAAAGGCAAGCGTCCAGTCTGGTGGACCCCAGCCATAAACAAACTCTACAACAAAAGGAGGAAGCTACTACAAGATAGAGCAAAATCCTTAAAAGGTAAGACACCCTTGATCACTATAAGTAAAAAACTAAGAGCTCTCATAAAATCATCCAAAGCAAATTTTGAGAGAAAAATAGCTAAAGACTCAAAAGACAATCATAAGGCCTTCTTTAGCTATGTTAGAAACCTGGGAGGAAACTCCCAGATATGCTCAGAACTAGTTCAAAATGATGTGAAGATTACTGATACTACAGACATTGCCAACATACTGGCTGACAGGTTCAGTGCAAACTTCTCCCCCCCCCCTCTCCCCCAAAAGGAGAGATATCTATACCAAGCGATTGCAGCCCCCCAAACATCTCCCAACGCCCAAGTGAGAACTGCTCTCTCCAAAGCAAAAAACACAGCATCCATGGGACCTGATGGTGTCCCCGGCTGTGTGCTCCACGAACTCAATGAGGAATTAAACCCACAGCTAGGACAGCTGTTTAATCATAGTCTTACCTCTGGATACGCACTCCAGGAGTGGCGCACTGCAACTGTGGTCCCACTTCACAAAGGCGGTGCCTCCACCGACCCTGGAAATTACCGGCCCATTAGCTTGACAAGCCTCATCTGCAAAGCCATGGAGAGGATCATAATGGACCTCATAAATAAAGACATAGGGAATTTGCAGACTTTGGATCCATCCCAGTTTGGCTTTGTCAAAGGCAGATCATGCCTTCTAAACTTGGTTGACTTTTTCAAACAGTCACCAAAGCCATTGATGAGGGAAAGGCAGTCCATACAGCCTACCTCGATCTGGCGAAGGCCTTCGATACAATACCCCACTCGGGTATCATTGAAAAACTCATCAGCTTAAATGTTAACCCATACATCACAAGATGGGTTGCAAACTGGCTGAGTGACAGAACCCACAGGGTCAGAGTTGCTGGCGCCATGTCAGACTCAAAGCCTGTCACAAGTGGTGTACCACAGGGCTCAGTCCTGGGCCCACTCTTGTTTGGCATCTACTTTTCCAAGTACAAGCAAACACAGGAGGGTTATGGCTGACAAAGTTTGCAGATGACTGCAAACTGGGCCATAGTAGAAAACACATCTGACACAGATATCCTTCAGAAGGGTCTCACAGAAACGGATAACTGGTGCCAGAGCCATGGCCTAAAGTTAAATGCCAAAAATGCATAGTCATACCCTTCGGGAAAAACAAGGTTACCCCTAGCTACCAAATAGGTGGCAATCCACTGAGCACAGAAGAAGTTATCAGGGACCTGGGGACCCAGGTTGATAGTAGTCTGTCATTCGACACCCATGTAGCTAAAGTAGTTAGGAAGACCTTCTACATTGCCCACCTTATCATGAAGGGATTCTCATCTAGATCAAGGGAGGTCATAGTCTCCCTATACTCATCACTCATCAGACCAATGATTGAGTACAATGCCCCATTCGAATGTATCTGACCCGACACTTGCAGCAGCTGGAGAGGCCACAAAGTTCCTCACCAAAAGGATAAAGGGTCTCAAACATCTGTCCTATGCTGCCCGACTGAAAGAACTCCAGCTCTATTCAGTCGCCACCGCTTACTCAGAGGTGACCTTTGCCTAACATACAAGGCCATGTCAAACCCAGATTTGATGAATATGCTTCACCTCAAAAATCTAGATCCGTCAGAGCCACAAGGGCGGAGACTTAAACCTCGACACGGCTATTAATAGGACGTGCTGGAGGGATAGATTCATCACCCAAAGACTCCCTATGCTGTGGAATAAAATCCCGGTATATGTGAGGCAGAGCACCTCGCTGGCCTTGTTCAAGAGAAATCTTGACCAATGGATGGGAGATCGCAGATATACCCCAGGGATTACCTCAGTGTCACTGCTCGACAGAGGCACAGCAAAATAATGGGTATAGTTCCCCATACTAAAGGGGTGGCGTAAGCCACAAAACTATGGGCTAGGCTTGTAAATGCCCTCGGGCGGATAGCCTAGTATGAACCTATGAACCTATAAAGAAGATAGGATCTCATGCCCCTTGCTAGTGGATATACCACATCACTGTGGCATTGTATGTAAAAATGTTGAGGGGCCCAAGATGAAAGATGGAATGAAAAGCTTGCAAAGTCAGAAGTAGAGCTCTCATCTCTTTTATGTTGAAATGGTCTGACCTCTCATGAGGAGGCCAGAGACCCTTGATCTTAATGAGGCCACAGCAACCATCCCACCTTCTGTCTGAGGTGTTTGTAAAAAGCTCATGAATGTGTACTGGAGCTTGAAAAGGATTGAGAGAGTGTTGATGAATCCACCAATGAAGCTCAACCCTGAGACAGGGAATAAAAGGCACCCGGAACTCCAGGGGGTGACAATGCCTAAGCCACACTAATTTGAGGTACCACTGTAGTTTCCTCATATGGAGTGTGGTGAGAGGAAGCATGGAAATGGTGGAAGCCATGAACCCCAAGACCTTCAGAAATTCCCTAGCCATGACAGATGATAGAGGAAGCATGGGATGGAAAAAGGTAGAAACAGAGCCTTTGGGGCAGGAAGAGATGCCAACATGGGGACAGTCTGAAATCTGCATCTGAGGAAAATATAATCCTGGGAAGGCATCAGAACGGACTTCTGGAGGTTTAGAATGAACTCCAGACTGTGTAATAAAAACGTAGTAAACTGGAGATCCTGAAGAAGACTGCTGGGAGGAGCTTGAATAAGCAGATCATCTAGATAGGAAAAGTCTGAATACCTTAAAGCCTGCAAAAAGCAATCACAAGAGCAAGGCATTTGATGAATGCCCTTAGGGCAGTAGAGACGTGAAAGAGGAACGCAGATAACCGAAAACGCAAGGAAGAGTCACACAAATGTAAAAATTTCATGAAAAGAGGATGGATGGAGATGTGAAGGTATGACACTTGAGATCCAAAGACTCCAGAAAGGCCTGAGGAAGTAGAAGAGAAAACAATGTATGTATGATTAACATCTGAAAAGAAGGAATTTTGATAAAGGTGTTGAGCCAGGAAGGATTCAGAAATTGTCTCCATGTACCCTCCTTTTACAGAACCAGAAACATTCCGGAATAAAACCCTTCCTCATCTGGGTGGGAGGCACAGGTTGAATGGTGCCCTGATTCAAAAGAGAGCGAAGAACCTCTGGGAAATGAGAAATCTGTTCCCAGGGGGGTTGAGGAATGTCTGATAAGGGAGGAAGGACCTTCCAAACCATGAAATATTCCTGACGGATGGATAATGGACAGAACCCAGGGGTATGAGGTGATGTGAAGCCAATCTGAAAGAGACAGAGGAAGACAGACAGACAAGGGAATCTGGCCGAGAGGAGGTTGAGGCAAACCATCAAACAGAACCAGGCTTGTCCTGAAAAGAAGGTTTGCGGGAGGCAAAAGCCTGACTAGACTTAGCAGGAGGAACACGCTGAGAGCACTTCTTGCCCTTAGGAGAGGAGGGACAGATTGCCTATGAACAAAGACAGAATTAAAAGGATTATTTTTTAAAAAGTTTTTATAAGTAAATACTTAAAATATTTAAATATATTTTTTGACATGATTTAGTTATTGTTTTGTATGCCTTTAAGATGATGTCATTTTGAGGTAGGGCATGACTTTTGTATAAAAGCTTCTGCATTTTTGTGGGCCAGATTTTATCTGATTAAGTCCAGCACCGGATTTAAGATGAAAAGCGCTTAATAAAATTTTAGTTTGCTGTGTGCACTACAAAGAAGCTGCTTACACTTTTTCTGAAGTTTATGCAGTTTTTGTGTTTTCTTTTCTTAGTTAAAAGGAGAGTTCTACTAAAACTTAGGAAGAGGAGAAACAAAAAAGAAGTTATGTCTTACCATAATGTTCCATCTGTGTTCATCTTCTTTCATTCATCACTGATGGGTTTGGTTCTGAGCCCTCAGAACAGAGTTGGCCTTTTTACCAAGCTCATGCCAGCTAAAAAAACTCTCGCGCTAAGTCTCTACCCAGATTGCCCTTCTCCCTGTTACCTCAGATCGAGTTTGCTAGAGAGAAAGAGAAGTAAAGCCGAGGCCACTTCTGCACAAATGCCCTAGGGGCACCACTTAGACCCAAAACATCCCCCCCAGGAGCCCTTGGAGGGGGAAGGAGGGTGGGAAGTGATGAATGAAAGATGATGAACAACACATATGGAACATTATGGTAAGACATAACCTCTTTATCTGATGTTGTTCATCTTCTTTCCATTCATCACTGATGGGACAGAATCCCAAGCTACCTTGAGGTCCATGGAAGAACATTCCTGAGTACCATCGAGCTGAAGGTAGCTCTCCCTCTGGAGACCAAATCCAATTTGTAATGATTGATAAAGGTATGAGGCTTATCCCAAGTTGCTGCTGCGCAGATGTCATCCATGGAAGCCCTCGAATGGGAAGCTACAGATGTTGCCATAGATCTAGTGGAGTGAGCTTTAACTTTTGGCATAGGTGCATTACTGAGGGAATAGATGAAAAGTATGCAGTCCCTTAGCCATTTTGATAATGTAACCTTGGAAACAGCCTCTCCAGTTTTGGGTCCAGAAAAGGAGATGAAAAGCTGTTCCGATTTACGGATAGGTTTGGCCCTGTCTAGGTAAAATCTCAGCTGTCTATGTACGTCTAAAGAGTGAAGGCAGTACTTTCCTCTATTGGCAAAATTCAGAAAAAACACTGGTAAATCAATGGTCTGGTTAATGGAAAATTCAGAAACAACTTTGGGAAGAAGGATGGATTCGTCCGAAGTGATACACAATGCCTGTAGCTCCGAGACTCTTCTGACAGACGTGATGGATACCAAGAACAAGGATTGTCAACACAAAAACTTTAGGTCACACTTCGCCGCAGGTTCAAAAGGTTTTTGAGTCAAAGACTGAAGGACTAAAGTAAGGTTCCACGGGCTAACAGGAGGCAGGATATGAGAGGTCCCCCCTTGAAGGCTTTGCAAAGGCGTAAAGAGATAAGAGGGGTGCCATCTATACCATTGTGGAAATTGGAAATTGCTACTAGATGTACTCATACTGTAGAGGCAGAGGCTCCATTATCAAAAAACTTAGCCAAGTATTGAAGTACTGCAGTTACTCGAGCCGAATACTGGTCTAGCATGTTATCCTTCGACCAGATGGAGAACCTTTTCCATTTATCCTGATATAGTCTCCTGGTGGATGATTTATGAGAGGCCAGAATGATGTCTCAAACAGACGAGGAGAGATTAGCTTGCCTGGTGACTACTGGAAGTGGAGAAACCAAGCTGTCAGCTTGAGACTGGACAGATTTGGGTGACTCAACCCTTGGGGGGGTGAGTGATCAGATCTGGTAGAGGGTCTAGAATCCACGGCGAGTGTACTAGGTGAGGCCGACGGAAGGGGAACCAAACTTATCAAGGCCAGAATGAGGTTATGAGGATCACCTTGCATCGCAACCGAAGAACTTTCTTTAGAAATTGTGGAATCAGGAGGATGGGAGGATAAGCATAAAGAAGTCCTGCTGGCCAATCATGGATTACAGCATCCCTCAGTGACTCCCCCTCCAGGGGAAGTAGGGCAAAATAGCTGCTGCACTTGCTCGATGGGGAGGCGAAAAGATCGCAGCTAGGTTGGCCCCAGTGGCTGAAGATTTCTGTCGCCATCTCAGGGTTGAGAGACCACTTATGAGGCATGAGGATGCATCTGCTCAGCTTGTTTGCAATCACGTTGGAGCTCCCAGGGATATGCGTTGCTATCAGAAAGCGGATGGAAGCTATCGCCCACTGCCAAATTCTCATGGCTTCTCGACATAGGGGGTAGGACTCTGTTCCTCCTTGCTTATTGATATACCAGACCAGAGACATATTGTCTGACTGAATTGCAATTGTCTTGGAAGGGACAGCCGAATGACAGACCTGCAACACTAACAGCCCAGCTCTCAGTTCCAGAACAATGATATGCAGGTGGGACCCTGAGGTGGACCATGTGCCTTGGACAGTCTTTCCCTGGAAATGACCCCCCCACCCGATCAGGGAAGCATCCGTGGTCACAATGGCTGTGGGCTGAGGGGACTGAAAAGGGTGACTCCAAAGTTCTATGTCTAGCCTCATCCACCAAAGGAAGTCTTGTTTGCAGGAGTTGGTTATATGAATCTGGTAACCGAGGGGTGATAGTTTGGGAACCACTGACAAAGAAGGAGGCATTGCAGGGTCCGCATATGTAGCTTTGCTAGAGGCACTATTGGGATTGAAGTTGCCATAGAGCCTAGGGCCTGAAGAACTTCCCTTGCTGAGACTTTTGTATGAGAGACTATCACTCTGAGCTGAAGTCTCAATCGGTAGAATCTGTGAAATGGGAGTGATACTAGACAGGACTGAGTATTGAATACTGCTCCAATGAACTCTGTTGTGTAGGAGTGAGGTTTGATTTCTCCCAATGTATCGTTATTCCCAACAATTTTGCAAGAGAGAGTATAATGTAGTGCTGTTACCAGAAGATGCTCAGTGGGGGTGGTGAGGAGCCAATTGTCTAGATATGGAAACAACCAGAATCCTTTTAGTCTCAAGTGAGCTGTGACCACTGCCACGCATTTCGTTCACACTCTGGGGGCTGTAGAGAGAACGAACGGCATAGCAAGAAATTTGTAATGACTGGCTCCTAGCCGAAAGCGAAGCAGACTCCTAGAGCATTTGTCCATCTTGATGTGGTAATACGCATCCCGGAGATCTACAGAGCACATCCAATCGCCTTCTCTTAAAACGGGGAGAATGGACTGAACCATGACCATCAGAAATTGGTTTGGGTAACAGACTTGTTTAAGCGGTTGAGATCCAAAATGGGTCTCCAGTCCCCTGTTTTTTTTGGCACAAAAAAGAATCTCGAGTAAAATCCGGATCCACGTTGGTCTGGTGGGACTGGTTGGATGACACTTTTTTTTTTTTTTGAGATCGCTTTATAATCTCTGAAGCTGCTTCTTCCCTTTGACTGGGTGGAACTTCGGGAAGTTTTCTTGGAAAATTTGTCTGACAAAAAAGGGGAATGGTGTAACCTCTGGAGATGATACTCTGCACCCAATGATCGGAGGTGATAGATTGCCAGGCAGTTTGGTGCAGAGAGAAACTACCCCCGACTGGTTCCAGAAGTAAGCAATCGGGCTGCTCCTAAGGAGCACTGGTAAGGCTGTCCAGAAAAGGAATCCCTGCAGCCTAGGTTACGAGGACCCCCTCTATCTCTATAGGGGCGTCTTCTGAAATTGTTACCCCCTCTGCCCCTGGGGGTATCATCACCATGTGCGGCATGGAAAAGACCCTGAGATTTCGTATGCCACATTTTTCCACTCCTCGGATTCCTGGAGAAGGTACGTTGAGGGTTGGAAAACTGTAGGTCTATGGCAAACAGGGTCATTCCAACTTGCTCGCACCTGGCTAGCGTGTCCTTCACTTTGGAGCCAAAAAGGGACGAAGCTTCAATGGAAGCATTCAGAAAGGAAGACTTGAAGGGATCAGCAGGGTCACAAAAGCGCATCCACGCATGACGCTTCATAACACCTGAAACCGCTGCTCTAGCCACCCCTTCGGTCGCATGTGACAGCAACCTCATGGACAAGTTGGATATTGACTTCAGGGTTGCAACCTGTAAAGCCACTTTGTCTCTGACCTCGACAGACAATTGTCCTGCAATTGTCCCAGAGATTTCAGAGATCAAGTCCCTCTGGAGCCTCGTAAAATGTGCCAAATAATTCAGGGACCGTATAGCAAAGGTCCCTGATGCAAAAACACGCTTCCCAAGTCTGTCCACCACCCGGGACTCCCTGTTGGGCAGGTGGACAGTGGGATTTTCCACAGCCAAGTCCTTTTTTGTGGTCGCCGCCACCACCATAGCATCAAACTGTAACCCTTTGGACCAATGCGGGTTCTCCTCGGGAGGGGAAAGAGTCTCCGAGGAATTGCCTCAATGAAATCAGGGTTCTTCCAAGTGCAGTGCACGATGAGCTGGACGAGCTCGTTGGCAGGCAGGGTTCATCCAAGTGGTAGAAGGCCTGGCATGAAAAGCCTGCAGAAACACAGACTCCTCAGATGAAGGGTTGGAGGGCTTCCAGTCACTTCCTATCAAAAAAGTTACATCAATAACGATACACCGGCATGTAGAAAAAAGAAGGGAGACAACTGAATACAAGTCAAAGTTAATAGGTTAAACAGGAAAGACAATACCAACTATGGTATTAAGAAATACCACAAAGGTGAAGGAAGAAAGGCCGTAACAACACTGGTACTTGAAAGTTTACCAATGGTTATAACGGGTAGAGAGGAAAAACAAGGTTAAACAGAAGAAAAGACACTGGAAATACTAATTGTTTAATAAAATATGAAGATATCCAAAATTTTTCACACAAATATCAAAAAAGTTCCACTTAGCTGAGAGCTCCGCTGAAACACGGTTTTATGGCTACATGGCAAACGAGATCTGAGGTAACAGGGAGAAGGGCATTCTGGGTAGAGCCTTAGCTCGAGAGTTTTTTGGCTGGCGCGAGCTTGGTAAAAAGGCTGACTCGGTTCTGAGGGCTCGGAACCAAACCCATCAGTGATGAATGGAAAGAAGATTAACAACATCAGATAATGTTTCAGCTTCTGCAAGGGTTTGCCCTTATCCTCAAGGGACTTGAACAGGTCAGCAGCAACAGATCCAAAAAGGTTTTTGTTCTCCAAAGGAGTATCCAAAAGTTTGTCCTAGATGTCATCAGGCAAAGCCAGAAGCAGCAGCTAAGAATAACACCTCATGACTGAACCAAAGGCAACAGCCCTACGAGAAGCATCAGGTGCATAACTGCATTTGATTGAATGTCGAGAAACTTGCAAATTGCAGACCAGCAAGGAAAGAGCCGAAGCCTTCCCCTCAGTGTTAGGAAGGTCAAAAACCACCTTAGAAACCTGAGAAAGGAGATCTAAACCATACCTGGTGTGATGAAAGCTAGCTAGAATTTTGTAAATAATTATATGTAATTTGTGAATGTCAAATTAATTCATAAAAATATGCTTCTGTTACAAATGTATTAGAACTGTATGTCATGTGCATATTAAACCATGTTGTACAGATGTTTGTGCTGAAAAGGTATTTGTAAAGTGCTTGTGTTTAAAATGTAAACACAGTATGCTCTACTGGAAGAGAGCAGAAATGTACCTGCACTATTTTAACTGTTTAAATGTATATGGTTAACAGATGAAAGTGGAGGGTTAACCTCAGTCCAGAAAACTATAGAAAATATCTGAAATTATATTACTTTATAGGCTAGACTAGTGTTTCTGAAACTAGGGTCCATACGATAAACTCAAGGGGTCCGCGAGCTCACTTGCACCCATCTGGCTTTCGGGCATCATTCATGACCTGACCCTGTAAATGGAGAAAGAAAAGTTGCGCCGCTCATCCACAATTTATTTTAAAAAAAAAAGAAAGAAAGAAAGAAACTTCCCTGTTTGCAGCTGAGCAGTGGCTAAGCAGCTGCTTGCCCTTAGTTTTTAGAGGAGAAGGAACAATCTCTGTTTGTGGCTGACGCTGAGCAGCTGCTCACTTGCCCTGTGTTTTCTGCCAGCAGTTAGAACTTGGAGGGAAATTTAAACAACTGTTCTGTTCCCTCCAAGTAAGACAGGTCCCGTATTTATGTTGGTCGTTGTATGGGTATGGGTCTGCTCTCTCCCTTTTGCCAGCAAATTAATGCAGAGCTGATGATCGATCCAGACGATCTTGTTAACAGAACTTGAAAGTATTTTTTTTTTTTTACCAAGGCTTTAATAAGAAGCATTGCCTTAGTGCAGCTGTCAGTTGACCAGATATTCACAGTGTGTGCCAGATTTTTGCCTTATTCTGTCTGTTTCTCTGGCAAAACATTGAGAACTGAAGAAAATAATGGCATACTTTTGAGCTTTAGATTTCATACGTTTCAGAAAATGTGTATCAATACAAAACTTGTTGTTCTACCAACTTTCTAAGTTTATAAGAGCAATTTAAAAAAAAATTAGAATGTATCCTTAGCTTTGGCCCTTTGTTCCCCACATTATGACAGGGTTTGTCCATATTTCTTGCGCTGAAGAGGTTGAGAGGTATTGTGTGCGTCTGTGTGCAAGGGGGAGGGAGACAGGCAGGTAAGTTAGGTGTGTGTGTGTGTGTGTGTGTGTGTGTGTGTGTGTGTGTGTGTGTGTGTGTGTGTGTAAGAGGTAGTCAGCATACCCTTCAGCTGTCTAGGTTTTTGCAGAATGTCCATATTTTTGCCTCATATTTTCATTCTGGTTTCTAATAAAATTGTGTTTTTCTGGAAAATCCAGGCAAATTATTGATGACTGAAGTCAGAAAATAATGGCAGACATTTGAGCATCAGATTTCATAGCCTTCAGAGCATTTGTACTAATGCAAATCTTGTTGTTCTATTAACTTTTTAAGTTTACAAGACCAAATATTAAAATATGTCCTAAGTTTTGGCTCTCTGTCCCCCCATTATGGCAGGTGCATTTTCAAGGAATTGTGAGCTTCAAGGGAAGAGGAATTTAGTGCAGCTCATGCTAAGTGTGTTTACAATGTGCAACAGATTTGTTTAGCTAGTTAGCAAATAGTATCACTGTTGTGGTGGAGCCTTTTAAAGCTGTGTTAGTAGCACAACAGGTAGCATGCTTGCATTTTAATGCAGAAGGCTGTGGGTTCTACTACCACAGCATATTGATGGACTGTTGCTACTGTTTTGCATTTTAGGGGGTGGGTACTGAAGTCCTGAATATGTCCTCTTTTGGATGAGATGCCTAGTAACTATGAACCGGTTTTCAGTTTGGCACCCATGCAATATTACCAGCTTACCATTTTTTTAAGTATGCAATTTATTCTTCAAGGGCAGCAGGCACTGAATTTGTAGATGAAACACTGAAATAAAGTTGTTTGCTAGCAGCAACCTTTTCATTAGATACAGATCTCTTTAAGGTGGAATTATTCAGGTGACTTACTTCTGCAGAGATTGTGTATATTGACTGATATTGGTGGACTGTAATGACAGAAGTTTGAGTGGCCCTTTATGGTTGAAATGTTCTCAACTGGGCAGTTTTGTCATCATTGGTTTATATGTTTTTTCACCGCTTACTGGAAAAATGTGCAAAACTATACATTTAAACAAGTGGTGCTGTATTATACAAAGGATATAATTTAATTAGTGTGTATTAAAATGTAATAATCAGGAAGGTGAATCAAATAACTTTTGCATGCTCCTAAAAATGTTCGCAAGGGACCTATGCTTTGAAAACAGGCCAAAGGTAAACTTAATCCGCCACTGGACAGATGCATTTTCTTTGAATGTGGGTTTCAGTGCTGTTTCAGTAAATGTGAGTTTCAAAGGCAGAGAAGTTATAATGTTAAGTCTGTTTTCATTGAGACTATATTGATTTGTTTAGATTTAGAAAATGTCTGTTTAGCTTTAGCAAATGTCCATCAGTGTTTGTGCTATAATTTTTGAAATACAAGTTTTAAATCAACTCCAAACATCTGTAATCATTGTAGAAGTAAAGCGGAAAACAGTATGCACACTGAGAATATTGAACAGTGTTTAAGGCAACTGGGGAGAATTAGCCAAGTAACGGGACACTGAAATGGCTACGTGGTGGAGGGTGGGCTGATTGGGGGCTGATCCAAATGTAACATATGTATACTGCCACCGATAGGGGTCTGTCAAAATTGTTTCCTTTATAAAAGGGGTCCTCCAGCTTACAAAGTTTCAGAACCACTGGCCTAGGCCATAAAAGATGTTATTTTTCAGTTCTCGATGCAGCAAGAGAGACAGAGTCTGTATTAGGAAGCTTTCTGTATTGTCTTTAGGGTAAACTAACTAACAGTCTTGAAATGTGGAGGCATGCAATTGTTTTATGACTTTCAGGATCTGCCAAAGATCTGCGCAAAAAGCCCTTGTCTGGGTACTTTTACAGGTAGATGCTAAATAGTGCCAGCTTCAACAACGGCGGTTTGCATGAAAACTAGAAGTCAGATGACCAGAAATTATCTCCTTCTCCAAGCTATCTCAGCAGTAACATATTAGATAGCTTACCTTCATATTGTCAATCACACATGATCGACCGGCCACTTCATCGGACCGATTCTGCGAAACCAGAACCGTGAAACATTCCAAATGTCAAATAAATGTCGAATTTCAACATTTCCGACCATGCCACACCTCCACACCAGTGCTACCATGGGTCAAAAAGGGGACGAGATTTTGCTCTTCGGAAATGTGGTGTTCGACGTTTTGGACAGTTGCACTTCGGTATTCACACGTCGGTATTCGCAGAAGTGGGGTCGACCATACTGTGATCGACAAAATGAAGGTAAACCTTTTAGATATTATTCTGAGCAGTCACTTGGTGAGACACAGCATTCTGGATTCTGTCTCAGACCTGACAACAACAAGAAAAAGAAGTTATGTACTTACCATAACGTTCCATCTGAGTAGGTAACTTCATCTGTCAACAACCTGTGGGTATCGGATCCGAGCCGGCAGCTTTATTCAGCTAAGATCCGAGCTCCAAGCTCCTCCCTCTTACCCAAAACCCCGTGTCGTCCTTCTCTGTCCTCAGATCGAGTTTGCTTAGCCTTATAAACTACTACAATCAGGATCAACTAAACATCCTAACCTGATGTCATCTGGTACAGAGAACACAAGGTCCTAAAAGGGACGAACTACAGGTTAGGGGGATGGAGGGGGGGTTGGTTGCTGACAAATGAAGTTAACTATTCAAATGGAACGTTATGGTAAGTATATAACTTCTTTATCTGAAGTAGTCAACTTCATTTGTTCATCAACCTGTGGGACAGAGTCCCAGCTATCTAAACTTAGGAGGTCCTCATGGAAGAATATTCCGGAGCACTTCAAAGCCAAAGGACGCCCTTCCTCTGGAAATTAAATCCAGCTTGTAATGTGTACTAAAGGTATGGGATGAAGCCCAAGTGGCTGCAGAACAAATATCATCCAAGGACACCCTTAACCAAAAGGCAGCAGAAGTTGAAATCGATAGAGTAGAATGGGCGTGAACTCTGACAGGTTCTGGTCGACCAGAACTCTTATATGCAAGAAATATACATTGTGAAATCCATCTGGACAATGTAGCTTTTGACACAGGTTTGCCCAAAAAGGGTTTAGCAAAGGATACAAGGAGTTGCTCAGATTTTCTATGACCAGCAGTCCTGTGTAAATAGAACCTCAATTGTCTGTGTACATCTAAAGAGTGTAATTTGTATTCACCTTTGTTTTGATAATTCGAGAAAAACACTGGTAAATTGATTGATTAATGTTGGACTCAGAGGCGACTTTAGGTAAGAAGGAGGGATTGGTCCGGAGGGAAACATCTTTATGGAAGACCAGATATGGAGGCTTGGCGCAAAGGGCTTGAAGCTCTGAAACCCTTCTAGCTGAATTGATGGCAATGAGAAAAGCAGTCTTCCAAGATAAGTATTTAAGGTCCACCGAAGCTGCAGGTTCAAATGGGGGGGCAGTAAGAGCCTGAAGAACAAGGGTTAAATCCCACGGAGGAACTGCATCCTTCACAGGAGGCCTTAATAGGAAAGCACCTTTTACGAAAGTCTTGCAGATCTTGGAAGAAGCTAATGAACTGAGATCACTTCCCACATGAAAGTGTGAAATTGCTGCTAATTGGACTTTGACGGTGGAGGAGCTGGCACCTTGATCAAATAAGTGCGACAAAAACTCTAATACAGCTGGTATCGGGGCCGTAAAGGGATCCATATGTCTATGTTCCGCCCAGATCGAAAAACGTTTCCATTTGCTCTTATAGACCTTTCTAGTAGAAGGTTTATGAGCGGCTACTAGAATAGCTTTAATGGAAGAGGAGATACCGGGAGTCCTAGCTATGATTGGAACTGGATCATCCAAGCTGTGAGCTTGAGATTGTCCAGATTTGGAGTTGTCAACTCCAGGGAGTGAGAAATCAGATCCGGAGCGGGATCCAGAATCCATGGAGGATTGACCAGTTGAGACCATAGGCAAGGGAACCACGTTTGACGAGGCCAGAATGGGGCTATGAGGATCACTCTGCTCCTCAACTGATGAGCTTTCTGCAAGAATCTTACCATGAGGGGAAGAGGTGGATAAGTATAAAGTAGACCGGATGGCCAAGCATGGACTAGAGCATCTCTGGGGGATTCCCCTGGTGGGGAAAGTAGAGCGAAGTACTCGCTGCACTTTGCGTTCGAAGGCGACGCGAAAAGATCGCAGCAAGGTTGACCCCACTTGAGGAAGATCTGCTTCGCTACTCTCGGATTCAGAGACCACTCGTAAGATGAGAGGATGGTTCGACTCAGCTTGTCTGCCAAAATGTTGGACCGACCCGGAATGTGCGTTGCTATGAGAAAGCAGTTGGTGGTGATCGCCCATTCCCAAACTCTCATGGCCTCTCAACACAGCGGATAGGATCTGGTTCCCCCCTGTTTGTTGATATACCAGACTACTGACATGTTGTCTGAATCACAATTGTCCCTAAGGGAAGAAGGGCCTGGAGTGCTTGCAACACTAAAAGCACCGCCCTCATCTCTAGGACATTGATGTGCAACAAGGTCTCTGAGTGTGTCCACGTGCCTTGGACGGTTCTGCCCATGCAATGCCCCCCCCCCACCCGAGGCGAGAAGCGTCCGTGTTCACCGTGGCTTGGGGTGGGGTCATAGAAAAGGGGCGCCCTTCCCGGAGATCCAAGGATTGGATCCACCAGAGTAGGGACCTCTTGCAAGCATTGCTTAGGGGGATAGCCGTACTTAGCGGGTGTTGCAGGATGGACCATTGGACCTGCAATGTCCATTGCAGGACCCTCATGTTTAGACGAGCCAATGGTGAAAGACTGATGGCAGCCACCATGGAACCTAGTGCTCTCAGGACCAATTCCACTGGGGGGGCCAGGGATTGTAAGAGAGCCATCACATGGAATGTCAAAGTTCTAAGCCTGTCCGGAGTTAGGAAGGCCCTCGACGGGTTTGTGTCTAGCTTGGCCCCTATGAAATCTTAGGTCTGAAGGGAGGATTTCTTGAGATAGATAGAAATTCCCAGATGAGAGGCAAAGTGAAGGAAGTAATTCCTAGCTGAACAGAGTAGATGACTGGTGGGGGCGGTGAGGAGCCAGTTGTGTAGGTACGGAAAGACCTGTATTTTCCCTGAAGCCTTGGGTGGACCGCTACAACTGCCATCACTTTGGAGAACACCCTGGGGGCTGTGGTGAGACCAAAGGGAAGGACCCTGAACTGATCGTGACTGGCTCCCAGCCAGAAGCGGAGAAACCTCCTGAATCGTCTGTCCATCAAAATGTGGTAGTACGCATTCTTGAGGTCTATAGAGCACATCCAGTTGTTCTGAGTGGGAGAATGGATTGAATGGTGACCATCCGGAATTTTTCTTTGGCGACCACTAGGTTCAGAAGGGACAGGTAGAGGATCGGTCTTAAGTCCCCCGTCTTTTTTGACACCAAAAAGAACCTGGAGTAGAAGCCTGATCCGGACTGGTCTTGGGGGACGGGCTGGATTGCTCTTTTTTCTAGCAGCTGCTTTATTTCTATGGCTGCTGCCTCCCTTTGACTGGGTGGGACATCGGGGAGGCTCTGGGGTCTGAGACGATTCAGAAAAGGGATAGTGTGTAACCTCTGGATATGATTCGAAGCACCCAGCGATCCGTTGTAATTGACTCCCAAACTGCTAGGTGCCTCGAGAAGCGCCCTTGACTGCCTCCAGAGTGGAGCAGCCGGGTAACCCCTCAGGGTTGCTGCGCGGGCAGATCCGAAAAGGGTTCTCTCGACCCGAAATTCATCGGTCCACCTCTGCCTCTGGGCCGGCGTCCACCCTGTCCTCCTCTGCCTCTGAAGGATGAGGGGTCCGGAGCGAAACGGGACTGCTGAGATTTCCGGAACCACATCTTCTTTTGTCCCCTTTGGTTCCTGGAGAAGGACCTCTGGGGAGCAGAGAAGCGGATCCCGATGGCAGACGTCTTCCCGTCTTTCTCGCTCTGGACCAGCGTGTTGCGGACGGACTTGCCAAACAGCGAAGAGCCATCAAAAGGGGCATTTGCGAAGGATGCCTTAAAGGGTTCCGCAAAGTCGCAGAGGTGGAGCCAAGCATGCCGCTGTAAGACAATGCCCGCTCTGCTAGCTCTAGCGGCTCCTTCCGTGGCATGGGAAAGGAGATGCATTGATGTGTTCGAAATGGACTTAAGAGTGGCCATTCGGGCTGAGAATACTTTCTTATCCTCGGCCGACATGGACTCTGGGGGCGACTCTGTGTATTCTTTGATGAGATCCCGCTGGAGTCGTATCACATGTGCCATGTAGTTCAGCAACCTTACAGAGAAGGTGGCTGAAGCAAACATCCACTTCCCTATGTGGTCCATCGTCCGAGACTCCTTGTCGGCAGGATGGACCGAGGAACTCTCCTGGGCCAGTTTCTTCTTGGTGGCAGCTGCCACTAACATGGCATCTACTGGAGCACCCTTGCTCCAAACCATCCTATCTGTGGGTGGACTAAGAATTTTGTCAGGTCTCTTTGGTATGGGCTCCACAGTGTCCGGTTCCTTCCATGCCCTGGTAGTGATCAGATCTACCAGGGGATCGGCGGGAGGGGACACCCAAGAGACAGATGGGCCTGCATCAAATGCCTCCAAAAACACAGACTCATCGGAGGAAGGCTTTTCGGCTGACCCCCCCCCCCCAATACGAAGCATTTCCATAATGTCTCCGAATGAGGCATCCTCAGGGGGGTGACCTTGGGGAACCTTCCCCTAAGTCTGTGTCCTCTGTCAGGGACTCAGGTGACTCCAAGTGCCTCCTCTTGCACTTGCGTTTGTGAGGAACCTCCTCGGGGGGGCTGTCCGAGGATGCCTCACCAACCACATCCTGTTCCTCTAAGGGAACCATCTGGGACGTAGGCGCAGGCTGTCCCTGGGGCCGGGTGATGGAAGGTAGGCCCATCTGAGAGGAAGTGATGGGTGGAACCGCAGCAGGAGCCTGGGGCCTCGAGTCCCTCGACAAGACCCTCTCCACAACATCGAACGCCGAAGGAGAACTGCTCTCTCTAAGCTCTGAGAGCAGCCCCTTCGGATCAGAGGTGCGGACTGGAGCCAGCGCCGATGCAGTCGGATCCGAAGGGCCAGTGTGCTCCGACTGAGGCGGAGCTGAAGACACACTAACACCTCCAGATCTGCAGCTCAGCTCACGGCTCCGAGAGCTCGGATCCGAAAAAGGACCCGACAAGCTCAAGTGTGCGGTTGTAGCAGAGGAAGGGTGTACTATCGGCGCTGAGCCTCCCCCTGTTCCAATGCTGCCTGGATCCGATGTCTCCGAACCCCGGAAGTGGGTCAGAGAAGGAGCAATCTGGGTGAAAAAGGAGGTCGAGCTCCCCCCCGGAGGGGGGGGGGGGCAGGATCACTCCCATCTGCAGTTGGGCCTGGAGAAACCTACGCATCATCCGGTCCATATCTGCATCTGACAAGCTTCTTGTTGATCTTGACGAGGCCACCAAGGCAGGCCTGGAGTGACGCCTCGAAGACCACCGGGTCTCCTCCTCCGGCCCCCAGGAAAAACGGGGTGAATGGAGCCGGGAAGGGGAAGGCCCAGAGGCCCTAGGAGAGACTAGCTGCTTCGCTGGTGGAGCTGAAGAGGAAGCTTCGGCTCACCGCTTGTGGTGCCTGTCCTTTTTTCTCTCCCTCCTAGATTCCCTCTCCTCCTGAGCCTCGGTGGGAGGGTGAGTCCCGGCCAGGGGAGCAGGGATGGAAGGCGGCACCGCTGCGGTAGCAGCTGGTTCCGCCGAGGGAGAAGAGGACGAAGCTGAGTCCGGGGGCAGAAGTCCCGCCAGAATCAGCTTCGACCTCCTATTCCTCAAAGCCCTGGGGTTGAAGGCTGCACAAATTGTCCAGCCTGAAGAAAGATGATCAACCCCACAGCAGATAACACATAGAGTGTGGCCATCTGCCAGGGATAGCTTATGGCCACACTCAGTGCATTTAGAAAAGAAAGTTTTAGGGGCCTCGGCCATAGTTGTAAAAGGGCCTAACCCAAACACACCTTCACACAAATGGGAAGAGAGAGACTAGAGCAACTGAAAATATATAAAGTTTTAACAACAAAAATTAGCTAAATCAACTACAAAAGGGAACAACACTCACTCGTTAACAATTAAAGTAAAAATTATTTAAAAAAACAGAGGAAAGTTTCTTCAAAAACTCACGAAACCCTACGCCTGGAACTCGTTCTAGGTGCTTGAATAATCCGCGGCAAACAAGATCTGAGGACAGAGAAGGATAGCAGAGGGTTATGGGTAAGAGGGAGGAGCTTGGAGCTCGGATCTTAGCTGAATAAAGCTGCCAGCTTGGATCCGATACCCACAGGTTGATGAACAAATGACGTTAACTACTTCAGATCCACTCACCACAGCTGCCTTTCTCTATATGAAGTAAGTTTCTACGGAACAATATAATTCTGTCAGATTCAGTCAAGAATATAGTGAAGCTTAGTTTAGATTTTGTTTTTCTTAATTTTATGTGAGCCTGTACTGCAATGCTATTTTAAATATTTTCTGTGGTTTTGAACTCTGTCACTGTGAATACATACTTAGTATTGTCTTGTTCTTTTATTATTATTTTTAAATATATTTAAACCTTTCATTGTGGCTGATTTGTGTAGAGATATTTAAGTTTTTAGAGTACTTGCATATTTATTTGGTGACACTGTGTGGGCCACTCCTAATAGCCTTGCTCTTGGTCAAACTACCATTTGTATTAAAATTAACATCACTCAGTATATTGGATACCCTTGGAAGAGCCTTAAGGTAGCTAGCAGGAGTGACTGGTGGCAGTGAAAACTACCTTATAGTCTGGGCAGAAGGGTGCATAGCTAGTAAACCTGTGCCAGCCTTTGCCAGGTGTGTGTGTAAATCCAATCTTAAAGAGTGTGTGTGTGTGTGTGTGTCAGCTACTTGGGCAGGGACACGAAGCACTGGTTGGACAGAGAAGGTGCTGGAGATCTGGGCTTGGTCACTCAGCTGATATCGCAACTCTATAGCTGTGCCAGTGGGGAGTCTTACTGGGGATCTGGAGGAAGAGGGGGAAAGCAGAGGGAGGAACCAGTCCCAGACTGACTGTGGTCTCTGTGTGCTCTTAAGGGAAATTGCATCTGGAAATACTGTGTATACACCTGTTATCCTCTCAGTGAACGTCCCCCACTGCTGCCAGTGATGAGGATTGAGACTCCTTGATTACTGATTGGCAGTGGTGGGTCTTCACATCTGGTATGGTAGTTAATGACTCTAAAGGACAAAGTGGCAGTAGTATAAACTTTCTTGCCTAACCTCTCAATGACCCTACTATCCTTATAGGAAGGCAACAGCTTAGTGGAAGGCAGCAACTTGGATGTCTTATCAAAAGAGACTGACACTACAGAACGGTCAGCAGAAGGGCATTTGTAAAGAAATGTTTACTCCTCAGGCAGCTTGTAGAAACTAGCTGGCTTTTTTGTTGCAGGAGGCTGACAGTCAGGGGCTACAGAAGCTGCAGTAAAGGTAAACAAAAGGGCAGCCAGAACAGGAGAAGCAGCAGCAGGTTTGGGAGACTCCATCTGTAGGAGCTCATAATACATTTTTTTTTTTTTGAACATCAGAGACCTGCAAACAATCCCACTTAAAATAGTCCATTATACAAGCAATGATGTCCTCAAAGGACAGCTCCTCCAAAGGGGAGTCTGGGCTTAAGGAATCCTCCTCCTCTGAACCCCAAGTCCAAGGAAGAAGGGATTATTATTAAAGCAAGGGATTCTTCCCCCGAGTCCAGATCCTTGTCTGATAATTCCAATTCCCTAGGCCTACTGACTGGAATGGAAGAGGAAAGCACAGCTGTGTAGACTTACCATAAATGTTGATGTTCGAGTGTATTCACTGTTGCAGTCATCACATTTGGGTTATCCCTGCCAGGGTAGCCCTCGGCCAGCCCGAATACCAGAGACTTAGTATTTCTGCGTCTGTTGCTGTCACTTGAGGACTGATGTCAGGTCATCAGTAGTATAAAGTACAGCAGCTGACACCATTACATGAGTTTTTCTTGCCCTAACCTATCAGGAGCCCCCAAGTAGGAGACCAGGCTTTGGTGGAAGAACCCCACCAGTGGAAAATAAATACCAATATGCCCTTTGTAATGAAAGGAGAACAATGAGGAAGAATGGTAATAAAAGGAGAAAGGGAAGAAAGGGGGGTGGAGGGAGGGAAACCAGGACTGCAACAGTGAATACACTCGAACATCCACATTTATGGTAAGTGTACACAACTGTACTATGTTCTTCGTGTTTCACTGTTGCAGTCATCACATTTGGGTTGATTCCCAAAGCTGAGGAAATGGGTGGAGGCAGTCAAGGAAACTAGGGTCTGGCTAGGATGCCCTGCAAGACTGCAGAGGCAAACCCTGCCCTGGATGTGGAGAAGAGAGGCAGGTGGTAATGCTTGGTAAAAGTGCGAACAGATGTTCATGTGGCAGCCTCCAGGATGTCCCTGGTGGGGACTCCTCTGAGGAAAGCTGCAAAGGTGGAGGCTGCTCTGGTGGAGTTTGCCATGAACCCCCTTGGGGTGAGGCTTTCTATCCTGTTTGTAGCAGAAATGGATGCAGTGTGCTAGCCATTTGGAAATTGTTTGCTTGGAGATGGCTTTGCCTTCTGCCCCTGTAGCAAAGTTAACCAGCAATGGATCAGACTTTCTGAAGGATTTAGTCCTGTCTAGATAGAATCTGAGGTGTCTGTGCACATCTAGAGAGTGAAAAATCCTTTCCCCCTTGTTCTGGGGATTAGGTAAAAATGTGGGCAAATGAATAGATTGGTTGAGAGCCACACTGGAGACCACCTTGGGCATGAAAGATGGGTTAGTTCTGAGGGATACCCTGTCTGCATGGAAGATGATGAAGGGTTCCACAGCCATGAGTGCTTGCAGCTCAGGGACTCTTCTGGCTGAAGTGATGGCCAGAAGGAATGCTGTCTTCCAGGAGAGACATTTTAGCTCTGCAGAGGAAGCTGGTTCGAAAGGGGGCAGGGTGAGCTCTTCTAATACAAAGTTAAGCTCCCAAGCTGGTGTTGGTGCCCTTCTGGGTGGCTTCAAGTTGCTAGCTCCTCTTAGGAACTGTTTGACTAAAGGGTGTGAGAAAAGGGGCTGCTCAGTGTAAAAATGAGCAAAAATAGCAGAGGCATGAATTTTTATAGAGAAGAAAGAGAGGCCACTGTGTAGTAGGTCAGCTAAGTATTCCAGGATGACAGGAAGGGGGGGCTCTGGTGTATTGGCTCCCTTAGCCTGGATCCAGGTGCAGAACCTTTTCCATTTATCAGCATAAGACTTTCTAGTGCTAGAGCGTCTGGCCTCACGGATAACATCCAGAACCTGTTTACTGAGGTTGGCAGACTGGTTCAGGGCTAGGGAATAAACCAAGTTGGCAAATGGAGCGTCTGTAATTGTGGATGTATGAATTCCCCTTCCCTCTGGGTCAGGAGGTTTGGAGTCTGAGGAAGATGCCATGGAGGCAGCAGGGACAGGCTGCACAGCAAGGGGTACCAGTGTTGCCGGGGCCAATCTGGAGCTATAAGAATGGTCCTTGGTTTTTCCTCCCTTATTTTAAGCAGTACCCTGGGGATGAGAGGTATGGGAGGAAAGGCATAGACCGATAGATTGACCCAGGGGAAGGGCAAGGCATCCACTTTCCAAGCCATGCAGTGATGCTCCCAGATGCAGAATTTGCTGAGCTGATGGTTGGTGTGGGAGGCAAAGAGGTCGACCTTCGGGGTTCCCCATTTCTGAGTTATTAGGGTGAAGGTACTTCTGTTGAGTTGCCACTCGTGTGGGTCCAGAAGATTTCTGCTTAATTGGTCTGCCAGAGAGTTGAGGGAGCCTGGTTGGAATTGTGCAAACAGGTGTAGTTGCATGGCAGAGGCTGTGTGCCAAAGGGTTATGGCCAGCCTGCATAGAGGGTAGGAGTGAGTCCCTCCTTGCTTGTTGATGTACCACATCATAGTGGTGTTGTCTGTTTTGATCAAGAGAACCCCTGGAGAGAGAAGGGGCTTGAAAACTATCAAGGTGTGCTGCACAGCCATCATCTCTTTTTGATTCATGTGCAGAGGGATTTGCTGTGGGCTCCATTGGCCCTGTATGCACCTGCCGTCCAGGTGTGCACCCCAAACATAGTCTGATGCGTCTGTGGTGACGGTCTGGGTGGCGGGAGGTGGGGAGAAAGGCAGTCCCTTGTTGAGGGAGCATGCTGTTGCCCACCAAAGAAAATCTTTTCTAAGGCAAGGAATTATAGGTAGAAGAGTTTCCAGGTCTTGAGAGTGTTGACACCAAAGGCTCTTTAGGTACCACTGAAGTTTCCTCATATGCAATCTGGCATATGGAATAAGTATATGCAAGATGAACTCCAGAGCTTGCAAGAAAAACCACACAATGGTTGTCACTTTAATTGTAGGGATCATTGATTGATTGATTGATTGTATAATTGGTGATGATTTTTATATATAAGTAGTAGGTTTTCTTGTGAATGTTGTAACCTGATGAAGCGCACTTGTGTGCGTGAAAGCGCTCGTTTTTATCAAAATTAAATAGTTTTACAGATTGTTCGTGGTGGTTCCTAGCAGTTTCTTGTCTTCAAGATCTTCCTTGCAGTTAGCTGGGGCATGGTGGCTAGTTGAGAGAAACAGGTTGTCAGGAAAATTTGTTTCTCTGGTGTAAGGTATGCCATCTGGGATGCTGTGTCCAGACTTGCCGCCAGGAAGATTACCCTTTGGGTAGGCACCTGTTTGGATTTCTTTTCATTGATTGTGTACCCTAGAGAGGTTAGGAGGGTCTTTACAAAGCCCAGGTGCTTGAGCAGCTTTTCCTGGCTGTCTGCTCGAATAAGGCAGTTGTCTACGTATGGGTAAATCTGAATATTTCTTTGCCTGCAAAAGGCAATGGCTGGAGCCAGACATTTTGTGAAAATTCTGGGAGCAGTAGACAAGCCAAAGGGAAGCGCAGAGAACTGAAAGTGTTGAGATCCTGCCCTGAAGCGGAGATATTTCCTGCATGATTCCCTGATAGGGATGTGGAGGTAGACCTCTTTTAGATCTAGGGTGGCTAGCCAAGTGCCCTTGGAGAGCATGGGCAGCAGCTGCTGGAGGGTGAGCATTTTGAATTTTGGGATCACTAGGAAGGTGTTTAGAATCAACAGATCAAGGATGGGGCACCAGGTGCCCTCTTTTCTGGGTAGAAACCTTGGCCCATCTGTTCTGCAGAAATGTGCTCTACTGCCCTCACAGAGAGCAGGGAAAGGATTTGCCTTTGAGCCTCTGTCCACTGATCTGAAGGTAGATCTGGGAACACTTTCGGGGTTGGAAGGGTGTGGAAGGAAAATTTGTATCCCTGAGACACAATGTTCAGAACCCAGTGGTCCTTGGCAATGGTGGCCCAGGTACTTGAGTGAAAGGAGAGTTTTCCTCCTAGAGGTAAGGTAAGTGAAGGTGGGCAGAGGGAGGGGGTGGATGAGGTGAGTCATTGTGAGTTCTTACCATAAGGGGGTGGCTTAGAACTCCCTGATTTTTTTTGTGCGCAGGGAGCATAGATGTGATGTACTGTACCTATAAGAGCTGAAGTGGTTGGTATACAGGCCTGAAGTTGGGCTATCCTTGACAGGAGATCCCCTTAGGAACAGAATACCGCAACAGTGATTTAGTTTTTTTTCCTGTTACCCAGGACCGCAGGATTACAAAAGTATCAACAGAAAACTAAGGGATTTCACCATCAACATAGTGAACCTAGAGAAAGATTTCTTCTCCTGTGGTTACAGTAAAAAGTTAGTCTTCTGGCTGCTTGAACCTATCTCCCTCCAAAAAAATACCAACCCTGATTACCCAAACCTTGACAACAGTCGCAGAACTAACAGAAGAAAAAACACAATGAGGGATATAAAGACATCGCCATGACAGTTACCTACTCCACTGACTACAGTTATAATGGACATCATTATTTTCAAGAATAACCTAACATTAGACAATATACTACCAGAAAAAAAACTAGTTTCAACATTTGGAAAAACAGGAATAGCAGACATTTTGTTGAAAAAATGAGCAGAACAACCACAGACCAACTCAACTCCCTGAAGGGTACCTTCCCTTGTGGACCCCCCAACTGCAGTTGCTGTAAGCACATGAGCAACAAAAATGGGTTTCCACTGTCCTAACACTGACCGGTACTACCACAGCCAAGAACCTGTGAATTGCAGAACGGAATCAGTAGTTTACAGGACCCAATGCACCCGATGCCCTGCCTTCTCTATCAGGAAAACTATCAACAGACTTGAAACCAAAATTGATAGACAGCTTACAGACATCCAGTACAGCAAACAAAAGAAAGGCAGGACACTGCTGTGTAGTCTTCGTTTAATAAAACACAGTAAAATCCAGAGGTGAGCGCTTTCGGGATAACACCCTTCAGACATTTTAAAAAGTTCAAATCACTTGTTTAAATATACCACAATTAATGACACAACATTAAAACAACCAATCAAACATTAATAAAAAACACGCCTCCTCTGTAAGGCCGGTTTTAAAGGGACCAGATCATTAAGACCTGGTTCCCTGTGCGCCTGCAATTCTATAATCCAGCGTGACTCAAGGGATTCAGTAAGGGTTTTTATGTCCCCTCCTCGGATACTCAATACTACATTAGCCACTGCTCTAAACAAAAAAGAATGTGAAGGATAAACCTCAATATGTTTATACAGGGCATTGTGGACGTCCTTGTTCCTAATTGAACATAAATGTTGTAGTATCCTAACCTTAAACATTTTATTTGTCATGCCCACATAAAAACAAGTGCATTGAGTACACTCCGCTATATACACTATATTAGGAGTTTTACAAGTGGCTCTACTTTTAAATTCAAATATCTTGCCACTAACAGGGTGTATAAAAATGTTATTGCTTTTATGAATATGTGAGCAAGCTTTACAGTTACCACAAGGGAAGCTGCCCATCTTAATGGTGGGCTGCCTAGAATCCATCAAGTTCTTTTCACCACATAACAAATCCTTGAGGTTTTTATTACGTCTATAGCCATAATTAGGAACAGGCCCTACTATTTCCCTCAATTTTTTATCACTTCTAAGAATGTTCCAATTTTTATTCACTATTCCTCTTATATCATTTATATTACTACTATATGTAAAATATAGTCTGGGAAACCCTAACCCTACTCTGGAGCTGCCTTCACCTAACATCTCACTATCCTCACACCTCAGCCATGGTTTATATCTATTATTTCTACTCTTCATTCCTTTGGCCACTAATTTATTCACTAAGTGTTCATTGTACCCCCTAATCTGAAAACTCTCTTTTAACCCTATAATTTCTTTTTGAAAGTTGGACTCATCCATACTTAGTCTGGATGTTCTACAGACTTGTCCCTGTACAATATTGGAAAACATAAACCGCGGGTGCATACTATCAAAATTCAGCAGGCTATTTCTCCAACATTCTTTCCTATGCAAGCCTGAAGAAAATCCTTCACTGGTTCGCATTAAATTAACATCTAAAAAATTAATACTATGTTCTGAATAGATCAGAGTAAATCTTAAGAAAGAGGTGGTAGAGTGTAAGTAGTCTATAAAATTTTTTAGTGATATGTGATCTCCCTTCCAGAACATAAATATATCATCTACAAAACGAGTATAGACTACAACATGATTCTTCCAATCCTCATTTCTCAATATGAAATTCCTTTCCCAGTAGGAAAGAACCAAGTTTGCATAGGTATTTGCACAGGGGGTGCCCATGGCTATCCCCTGTGCCTGCCTATATACCTGCTGTCCACCTATAAATACATTGTTTTCCAAAACTATGGATAATAATATTTTTACCAAATCAATCTTAGAAGTAGGCTCTCCCAATTCTTGCATAACACTTCCTACTGCCTGTATACCGTACATGTTATTAATTATGGTAAACAGGCTTTCCACATCCAGGGTAACCATTAACAACCCATCCTTGGAATCCATCAAATTTACCTCCTTTACCAGCTGTAAAAAGCCTTTAGTATCTTTTAATACATTTGGTAACTTATCTAATAATGGCTTAAGTGTGCATTCCAACCATATGGATGCATTTTCGGTAACCCACCCCCTCCCAGAAACTATAGGTCGAAAGGGGGGGTCTTCCAAGGACTTGTGTATCTTGGGCAGAGCCTTGAACAAGGGAGTCACAGGTTTACTGATCAGTAAAAACTTAAACAGTTCTTCACTGATTTTAAATTCTGAACATAAACTATTTAGACAACTATGTACTTTGTCAATAATCATTTTGACAGTTAATGGACTGATTTGTACAGATATACTCATCAGATAACATACATTGAATCTTATTATTATAATAAGTGGTATCTAGCACTACCACTGCTCCTCCCTTGTCTGCTTTCTTAATAACCAAGTCTCTATTATTCATCAGACCTTGAAGGGCTTTTTGTTGTAATTGTGTTAAATTAAAGTATTTGCAGTGATTGCTGACCCTAAAATACTCTTCCAAATCCCTTTCACAACTGTCAATAAAAAGACACATAGCCGGTGAAAAAGGGGGAACAAAACAGCTAGGTTGCCTTAGCTGAACCTTAGACACATCTATACTACTGTCATGAACATTTTCATAAACACTTTTTATAGCTATATTTCGACAGAAAAGCATAATGTACAGAACAATCTCGTTAAAAACACTACTTCTCCCTGGCACAAAGGACAAACCTTTGTTAAGCACCAGACATTCGTCTTGTGTCAAAACATGACTCGATAAATTGTATACAATATTACTAGAAGAGTCACTAGTCAAATCGCAATCTTCCTTCTTTTTTCTGGATCCCTTCCCTCGCTTAGGGATCTCTTCCAAGCTCCCCTCTTCTTTACGGGAGCCGGAAGATTTTGTAAAAAACTTTGCCTACCTAGCTGTTGCTTGGGACGTGCTCCCAAAGGTAAGCCTTCCCTGCCAAGAGTGTCCGGAGTGCATAACTGCACATTGTTAAGTTCTCCATTTGTAAAACTAAATACATCCCCTGTCACGGGTCGTGGTAAAGATAGAGAATGTTCATCTGTTGTAACCCGTGAGCATGTAGCTGCTGGTTCCACTGAACATAAAACCGCTGGTTCAATATGTTCAGGAAGTCTCTGAACAGTACTCACTGGTGCTTGTGTTATTGTTATCGGCTTTTTCCTCGCAAGACCTTCATTGGAAATTTCCTCCACTCTTGCGATTTCTGTCCTTGCTTGCTGGCGTCGACCTCTACTTACGTCATGCACTGTTTCTTGCATAGTGGCCGGGTTTTTAAAACGCGGCCAAACAAAAATATGTCCAGAAGAGAAATCCGAATGATCTCTCTTTAACTTACTGATTTTCTGCACGCGTAACTTCTCATTTCCTTCAGCAAAGGTCTGATGTAACTCTGACAGGCGTCTTCGATGGACAGTATCTGTGTAGTCATTTTCAATCACCCGTTGAATTTCCTCTATCTCCAAGCGTAGCTTGTTGACCTCAGGTGCAAAGAAATTTTTAATTAAGTCCATATATTTAAAACTTGTTTCGATGTTTAGGGACTGCCATTGTGCCAACAACTCAGGGTAACGATCCCCCTGAGTCGGCATGCATAAAATACGCATGCCGCGTGGAACAATCCCATATTGTTGGCATGCATCGAAATGATAAGCCTGCCATGTTAACCTTTGTAGTCTTCCCATTTTATAACTTAAATCTCTACAGATATCTTCAAAATTCTTATCTGTAGCCACAGGTACCTTGTTATTAACTTGATCCAATTTGTTTACAGCAAAGCCTAATCCAAGCAATGGATTCTCTTGCATAAGTGAAACAAGAGAATATTAACAGCATTATCAGCACTATTCAGTTCACTTGTTCCTGGCTGTTCAGCCACTTTCTTCTCCACAGCATGCATGGTACGGAAAAACACAGAAATTAAGTCCAAAACACAATCACCGTACCAATACCAGAGTCCTCCTAGCAAACACAGGAATCAGCAAATAAAGAAAGGCAGGACACTGCTGTGTAGTCTTCGTTTAATAAAACACAGTAAAATCCAGAGGTGAGCGCTTTCGGGATAACACCCTTCTTCAGACATTTTAAAAAGTTCAAATCACTTGTTTAAATATACCACAAGTAATGACACAACATTAAAACAACCAATCAAACATTAATAAACAAGTGGCTCTACTTTTAAATTCAAATATCTTGCCACTAACAGGGTGTATAAAAATGTTATTGCTTTTATGAATATGTGAGCAAGCTTTACAGTTACCACAAGGGAAGCTGCCCATCTTAATGGTGGGCTGCCTAGAATCCATCAAGTTCTTTTCACCACATAACAAATCCTTGAGGTTTTTATTACGTCTATAGCCATAATTAGGAACAGGCCCTACTATTTCCCTCAATTTTTTATCACTTCTAAGAATGTTCCAATTTTTATTCACTATTCCTCTTATATCATTTATATTACTACTGTATGTAAAATATAGTCTGGGAAACCCTAACCCTACTCTGGAGCTGCCTTCACCTAACATCTCACTATCCTCACACCTCAGCCATGGTTTATATCTATTATTTCTACTCTTCATTCCTTTGGCCACTACTTTATCCACTAAGTGTTCATTGTTCCCCCTAATCTGAAAACTCTCTTTTAACCCTATAATTTCTTTTTGAAAGTTGGACTCATCCATACTTAGTCTGGATGTTCTACAGGCTTGTCCCTGTACAATATTGGAAAACATAACAATTGAGGTTTATCCTTCACATTCTTTTTTGTTTAGAGCAGTGGCTAATGTAGTATTGAGTAACCGAGGAGGGGACATAAAAACCCTTACTGAATCCCTTGAGTCACGCTGGATTATAGAATTGCAGGCGCACAGGGAACCAGGTCTTAATGATCTGGTCCCTTTAAAACCGGCCTTACAGAGGAGGCGTGTTTTTTATTAATGTTTGATTGGTTGTTTTAATGTTGTGTCATTAATTGTGGTATATTTAAACAAGTGATTTGAACTTTTTAAAATGTCTGAAGGGTGTTATCCCGAAAGCGCTCACCTCTGGATTTTACT
Organism: Protopterus annectens; assembly: GCF_019279795.1. Classification (NCBI taxonomy): domain Eukaryota; kingdom Metazoa; phylum Chordata; order Ceratodontiformes; family Protopteridae; genus Protopterus; species Protopterus annectens. The sequence continues at coordinate 165,517,580 of NC_056734.1, forward strand.
GTGTTTTATTAAACGAAGACTACACAGCAGTGTCCTGCCTTTCTTTTGTTTGCTGATTCCTGTGTTTGCTAGGAGGACTCTGGTATTGGTACGGTGATTGTGTTTTAGACATCCAGTACAGCAACAACTCACTAGCTAAACACAACCGAGATCAACCTGGACACAATACATTCCAATTTCATATTTTAGATCATATAACAAAAGAAGAACTATAAGGATCATTAAATGACAGACTGGAAAAATGGGAATTAGAATTGCAGACCAGACTAGAAGCATGTAATGCACCAGGACTTGGCACTCAGATTTCCATCACCAGCATTCTCAATCGTAGGAGACTCCATCACCATGCATATCACTGACAGCTGAACTCTTAATTTGACTTTGGTGGAGATTTATACAATTATTTATTATTAATTTTTAATTCCTAACTTATTAGCTATTGTACTTCTGCGCACAAAAAGTTTTCTTTCGAATTAAAAGGTTCCACCTGAGAGGCAAATCTAAAGAAGCATGAGCAAAAGCACTGCAGACTAGCTATATTTATTAATTTTTAACATCCAGAGATGTTTTTAAGTGGGGTTGCTTTCCTTATTATTTAAATTCTCCTATTTAGTTTAAAAATGTACTGTTATTTAACTGATAATCTGCTGTACACCAATAAGAACATCATCAAGTTTCTAAACAAAAAAATATCAATCACATATAACCCAAATTACGAAGTCCTCACTGGTGTTTGTTATAAGACCCACAGCAGACCAGCATTTTTCACCCAATCAGATTTTACGTCCTGATTCCCCACATGCATTTTCTCTATCCAATCACAGAGACAATGGGTAATGTAGTATATGTTTAGACAAGTTAGCTTACATAGTTGATTAGATGGTTAACACCTAATGGTACACTTTTATTTATCTATAAAAACCACCAAACACGTGGACCCCAATTACTACATCCTCATAGGTGCATTTATAAGTCTTATTGCACACCAGTTTTTCAGAGTTCTCTCATTCAAATTTTACTACTGAATTTCCTGGCTTCAAACACTCCAATCACACAGAAGCTGGAAGAAAGATAACCACTGGAATATTAAAACCATCTATATTCTAATATATATTCATGTATTAACAAATCACAATTATATGTTTACGCTTCTATAGAATTAAACAGAATGTTGATTTTTTCTTTGTTTTTGAAAAATGCATAAACACAAGATTTATTTCTAGTTTCTTTACATAAGCGCAGCATTTATCTGCCTATTTATATAAGTTTCATCAAATAAAGATTTGTTGTTTTGCTGCTAAGAAGTGAAGCTATTTTTAATTGCAGTAAGATTCGTTTTGGTATGAAGAACATGAAGCTGTTTTTATTCACAAAAGTGAAGAAATTCTGATCACAAGTTTTTTTTACTACTGTTGGCGTTTAATTTACAAATATTTCTTACTACTACTGCCTGGTGTTTTGGTTTAGCTTGAACAGCTCAAAAGGCTATTCCTTCATATTTTTTCTGTAGAAACTTGGGAATTAGTGGTAAAGGTGGAAACATGTAAAGGAGACCGAAGGGCCAATCGTGAACTAGAGCATCTCTTGCTGACTCCTCAGATGGAGGGATCAGAGCAAAGAACCTACTGCGCTTGTTGAGGGAAGAGGCAAATAGATTGCAGCACGACTGGCCCCACTGAAGGAAAATTCTCTCTGCCAAACATTGACACACCACTTGTGAGGCATCAGAATGGACCTGTTCAGTTTGTCTGGTATCACACTGGTTTTCCCCGGAATATGTGTTGCTATTAGAAAACGATTGAAAGAAATTGCCCATTGCCACACACTCATAGCTTCTCACTAAAGAGGATAAGATTTGGTTCCCCCTTGTTAGTTGATGTACCAGGCTACCGGCATATTGTCTGCCTGTATTGTAACTGTCCCAGATGGGACAATGTCTTGAAAGGCCTGCAATGCTAAGAGGACAGCTCTCATCTCTAGGATACTGATATGCATCTTGGCCTCTTTGGGGGACCATGTACCTTAGACTGCCCTTCTCAAGTAGAGACCCCTCACCCAAGCTTTGAGGCATCCGTAATCACAGTGGCCTTGGGTAGGGAAAAGAACAAAAGGACAGCCTTCTCACAGCTGGTTCAAATGAATCCACCACAGAAGATATCTTCTGCATGCTTGAGTGATCTTGATTGGTGTGGATAATGGCTGCTGGAGAATGGACCATGGAGTTCAGAGTCTACTGAAGAATTCTCGTATGAAACCTGGCCAACTAAACAAAGGTGATAGCTGCTGCCATGGAACTCAAAGCCTGCGGTATCAGTTGGGCTGGAAGAGATAAATTCTGGATCACTTTCTCCACTTGGGACTGCAGTGTATTTATTCAAGTGGAGGGAAGAGATGCTATCTGACTGACTGTCTAAATGAGAACCTATGAATTCCACACTGTGATGATATATATATATATATATATATATATATATATATATATATATACATATACCATAAGGAAAAAAGATAGTACTAATACACTATCTAGGCATACAGTTAAACATGGGGAATAGTCATGATTTCAGATTTGCTATATTAGAACAACTTAAGCAGGGGACAAACAGGGGGTAACTATAAAGCCATCTTAGGTGAGAAGGTGGTGAGATGGCAGATTTTAACAGATGCCTCAACCGAACCTGGATTAAATGACTATATAACTATTAAATTAGAAGTTATGTACCTACCATAACGTTCCATGTTAGTTGTCTTCTCTCGCCTTCTTTCTTGCTGGATGGATGGGTTCGGAGCCAATCCTCGGCTCCGACTCGGCACTAGCTTTAGCTCGAGAACTCCTTTTACCAGCTCGAGGCAACCCTATATCCCATGATGCAAGGCGGAACTACCTCAGATCTCGTTTGGCAGCTAACTAACCCTGCTAAAGACTTATCCTAATATAATTAGGAACCATGGTTCCTAAAAGAAGTCCTCATAACAATGCTCCAGAGGAAGCAATCTAATAGGAACTCTCCAAGATCTGTCCAGGCCAGGGGGAAGGAGGGAGGGACGCAAGAAAGAAGGCGAGAGAAGACAACTAACATGGAACGTTATGGTAGGTACATAACTTCTAAATGTTAAGTTGTCAATCTCGCCTTCATTCTTGCTGGATGGGACAGCGTCCCTAGCACCTGTATCCCGGTGGCTCAATGGAACAGACTCTTGAGAACAGTGGAACCAAAACTGGCCCTATCTCTGGAGGCCAAATCCAACTTGTAATGAGACACAAAGGTATGAGGCGTGGCCCAAGTAGCTGCTGCACAAATAGTGTCAATGGGAAGTCTGTCCTGAAAGGCTACAGAAGTGGATAGACTCCTGGTCGAATGTGCTTTTGGCTTAGAAGATAGTTGTTTGCCCCTTAGAGAGTACACATAGGAAATGGTGGAAGTCAACCATCTAGATAAGGTCACTTTAGATACTGGAAGACCCAACCTGTTTTCTGCATAGGAGGCAAACAATTGGTCTGATTTTCTAATTTGTTTAGTCCTATGTAAGTAGTACCTGAGCTGACGATGAACATCCAAAAAATGCAGCTTCTGTTCAGCTCTGTCAGAATAGTTAGGAAAGAAAACTGGTAGATCAATAGATTGGTTAATATTGGCTTGAGATACAACCTTGGGAAGAAAGGAAGGGTTAGTTCTGAGCGAAACCCTATCCTTATGAAACACCAGATAAGGTGAATGAATACAGAGGGCCTGAATCTCAGAAACTCTTCTTGCAGAAGTAACAGCCAGCAAAAATATAGTTTTCCATGTCAACAACTTTAAAGAACACGTAGCAGACGGTTCGAAAGGAGGTAGAATAAGGGATGCCAACATTAAGTTCAGATCCCATTGCGGAGGAGGATGTTTCACAGGCGGTTTTAGGAGAAAAACTCCTCTCAAAAAGGCTTTGCATAACCTATGAGACATGATGTTATTGTCATGCAAGCCAACATGAAATTTGGAAATAGCAGCCAGTTGTACTTTGACTGTAGATGATGACGATCCCGAATGAAAAACCTCCGCCAGGAAATCCAAAACAGAATGTATAGGAGCGGTGAAAGGATCAATATTTCTGGCGTTTGCCCAAATAGAAAAACGTCGCCACTTGCTAGCATAAACTGTTCTAGTGGACGACTTTAAAGAAGACACTAAAATGTCTCTGACTGAGTCAGAAATCATTGGTAGCCTGGCTAGGGAAGGAAGTGGAGCAACCAAGCAGTGAGGTTGAGAGAATGAATGGCCCGGTGCTGCTGACCCGACTGGTGGATCAAAAGATCTGGAACTGGGTCCAGATGCCAGGGCTGCACCAGAAGGTGATGATGTAGAGACGGAAACCAAATTTGTCGAGGCCAATATGGAGCAATGAGGATCAATTTGGCTCTCAAAACGGTGGCTTTCTGAATGACTTGTGGAATCAATGGAAAGGGAGGAAAAGCATAAAGAAGTCCCCGAGGCCAATCCTGGGTTAGAGAGTCTCTCAAGGGTTGGCCTGGAAGAGGAAATAGTGTGAAGTAATCTGGGCACTTGCTGTTTTGAGGGGTAGCAAATGATCGCAACAAGGGGTGCCCCACTTCAGAAAAATCTGATCCACTACAGACTGATTGAGAGACCATTCGTGAGGCATCAGAATAGATCTGCTTAGCCTGTCCGCCAATAGGTTGGACCTGCCGGGATGTGCGTTGCTATCAGAAACCGCTGAGAAGAGATCGCCCATTGCCAAAGTCTGAGAGCTTCTCGACATAAGGGATAGGACCTGGTTCCGCCCTGTTTGTTGATGTACCAGACCACGGACATGTCCGTCTGTACTGCAATAGTCCCTGTGGGAAGAAAGTCGTCGAGGGCTTGCAACGTTAAAAGCACTGCTCTCATCTCCAGGACATTTATGTGCAGGTGGTATTCTATGGGTTGCCACGTCCCGTGGACCATCCTGCCCTGATAATGCCCCCCCCCACCCGATCAGAGAGGCATCCGTGGTGACTGTGGCAACTGGAGGAGGGGAACAAAGGGTCGGCCCTGATGAAGAAGAGGGAAGATATCCACCATCGTAGATGAGCCCTGCAAGACTGTGTCACTAAGATCTCGTGTCTCATGGGCAGATCGTGGTACGACCACTGCGTGAACAACATCCACTGCAGGAGACGCATGTGGAAGCGAGCCAGTGGAAGAAGAACAATGGCTGCAGCCATTAGGCCTAGAACTTTCAAGACAAACCTGGCTTTGACCTTGTTGCTTTGTAACAGAAGCTGAACAAATTTCTGGATGTCCAGAATCCTTTGATTTGTTAGCCTGGCTAACATTTTGACGGTATCTAACTCTGCCTATAAAGGTGATAGATTGGCAAGGCATGAGAGGATTTTTCGAAATTCACGAAATTCCTAGACTCTTGCAAAGCTGTAAGGTGTAGTCTCTGGACCGAAGAAGCTGATCCTTGAGGTGGCGGAGAGGAGCCAGTCGTCCAAATAAGGAAACACTTGGAATCCTCGACGTCTCAGGTGAGCTGTGACCACTGCCATGCATTTGGTGAACACTCTGGGGGCTGAAGTGAGGCCAAAGGGCAGTGCTCTGAATTGGTAATGACTGGCTCCCAGCCGAAGCGGAGAAACCTTCTGGAGCGCCTGTGAATCTTTATATGATAGTACGCATCCTGAAGGTCTATCGAGCACATCCAGTTGTCCTTGCCCAGAAAGGGCAGAATGGATTGCAGCGTGACCATCCGAATCTTGCCTTTCTGACAGACTTGTTTAGTCTGCTTAGGTCTAGTATTGGTCTCCAATCTCCCGTCCTTTGGGGACCAAAAGAATCTTGAGTTGAAGCCGGATCCTACTTGGTCTGCCGGGTACTGTTTGGATGGCTCTTTTGCCAGGAGTTTTGAAACTTCCTGTTTTGCCAAATCCCTTTGACCGGGTGAGATGTCTGGAAGGGATTGTAGAGGTACGGAAACCTTTCAAGGGATTTTGTAACCCTCGGATATAATCGACTGTACCCACTTGTCTTGTGATAGGGATTGCCAGGCTACTGGGTACAGCGAAATTCTTCCCGACTGCCTCCAAGGGTGGACAGTCGGGCAACACCTCAGGGATGCTGAAAGGGCTTCTCAGGAAGAGGCTCCCTGTTGCCCTGGTTCTGAGGACCCCCCTGCCTCTAGGGCGGCGTCTATTATTGTTACCCCCTCTGCCTCTGGGGGTAAACTGACCACGTGTGTCCGGTGTAGCTCCTTGGGCTTTACGGAACCACATCTTCCCCCCCTTCTGACCCTTGGGATATGGTCTAGAAGGAATGGAAAACTGGACTCCAACGGCAGAAAGAGTTTTACCGTCCTGTTCACATCTGGTCAAAGTATCCTTCACCTGAGGTCCGAACAAAGCCGAACCGTCAAAGGGGTGTTGGTGAAGGACGCCATAAAGGGGTCTGCAAAATTACACAGCCGCATCCAGGCTTGGCGCCTAAGAGCAACACCTGTGCCTGCGGCCCTGCTCTCCATCGGCTGCATAAGATATGAGCCGCATGGAGGAGTTAGATATCGAATTCAGGATAGCTAGCTGAGAGGCAATCTTTCCTGGGCCCCAGCAGCTGAAGGATCCTGGACTACTTCTCCCAGTTCCTTGAGAATATCTCGTTGAAGCCTGGTGAAGTGACAAAGGTAATTCAGCGAACGCATTGCAAAGGTCGCTGAAGAAAACATCCGCTTTCCATACCTGTCCATGGTCCTAGAATCCTTATTAGGAGGATGGACAGGTACTGAAGGATCCGCCAGTTCCTTCTTAGTGGCCGCCACCACCATAGCATCCACACAGACACCTTTGGACAGGAACTGTTTGTCCAAGGGGCCGTGATGAACTTGGATGGTCTCCTGGGGACAGGTTCCACAGAATCTGGAGCCGCCCACGCCTTCCGAGCCACTACTTGCATGAGTGGGTCGAAAGGCGGAGACACCCAGGAGGTGGAGGGTCGGGATCCAAAAGCCTCCAGGTATACCGACTCATCCTCGGAGGGGTCAATGGAGGGCCAATTCCCCTCTGTTTGAGGAGCTCAAGGATGTCTGAAAATGAGACATCCTCAGAGGGGGACCGAGGGGAACCCTCCGACTCGTCTAAGTCGGTATCAGATGTAGTAGACTCAGGGGAGTCTGTGTGTTTCCTCTTACACGTCCTCTTCCGAGGGGGTTCCCCTGCAGGGTCAGGAGAAACCTCGGAAGAGGAGGAAATTCCCAGTGGGGAAACCTGGGGCGATGGATCCCTGGGCCTGAGAGCAAGAGGCTGGCAAGAGGCATCTGCAGGCACTGATGAGGGAGGAGCTAGAGGGATAGACCGTAGACCAGGCTCAGAGGCCAGGACACTCCTCATCACCTCAAAGGCTCCTCTCCCCGGGAGACCTGAACACACCCGCTCCGAAGAAACAGGAATGGTCGGCTCCAAGGAGAGAGAAGGCTCAGAGGCCGATGTCGGCGCCGAGCTTACCAAAGCCGAAGCTCCGAGAGGGAGAGCGGGGTCGGACAAGGGTCCGATGCCACTAGCCCCCTCGGAGCCGACAGTGGAAACCAGACGACCGGATCCCTCCAAGGAAAGTCTCAAGGAGGAGATCGGAGCCGAGGATGACGGAGCCAAAGGATGTATCGGCTCCGGCATCGAAACAGTCGCTGTCCCAAGAAGCTCCGGCTCCGAACTCTGGTGTGGAGTCGGAGGAGGAATCTCAAGAATTGGGGCTGTAGCCGAAGTCTGTTGAGACGGGCTATGGAGCATTTGGGCCAGTGCCTGAGATTTCAACAGCCTGCTTACCACCCTCTCCAAATCGTGGTCAGACAGCCTGGAAGATCTCGAAGATCGGCTCCGATGGCTCCGCTCCGACAAAAGAGGAGACCCCGGAGCCGAGTGAATACTTAGTATCGAAGGGGACCGGGATCTCTTGCGGGCCGGAGCCATCGGAGCCGAAGTCCCTTGAACCCCAGATGGAGCCGAGGATCCGATGCTGGATAAAGTGTCGGCTCCAGCCGGAGCCGACAAGGCAACAGTAGTCAGGGTATCGGAGCCGGCCGGCACCGAACCCACTACTCTAGCAGAAGAAGTATCGGCTCCAGCCGGAGCCGATATCGGCTCCGACGGAGCCGGAGCCACCGGAGGAGGCTTGGACACTGTAGCCTGAGCCTTCGGTGACTTAAGAGGTTTTCCTGCCCCTTGCTTAGGAGGAGAACCTTCAGGTTTTAACAAACCTCGGAGGATCAACTTGTTCCTCCTTTCCTGCAGGACTCTCTGGCTAAAGGCATGACACAACGCACAGGAGTCCTGCAGGTGCAAAGGCCCCAGGCAATACACACAAGAAGTGTGACCGTCTGTCAGGGACATTTTCTGACAGCACTGGTCACACTTCTTGAAGCCTGAGACCTTGCCTTCCCTAGACATCCTAAAAGGATATACACAAACAGTCCCCACAAACACACAACTTAATCCCTACACAGACACACAGGAAGGGAATAACTTGGGGAACTAGGCCTGACTAAAGATTTAACTGAAAAAACTATTTTGAAAGTTTAAAAAGGAAGGGAATAGGGTGGGCTGTACTAAATACAGGCTAACCTAACACTGAAGGGAAATTAAACCCCTAACTAAACTTTTTCTTCTTTAACAAGAAAAAACTTACCTCAGCTGGCAAAGGAGACCTCTTTTGCTAAGCGGCAAACGAGATCTGAGGTAGTTCCGCCTTGCATCATGGGATATAGGGTTGCCTCGAGCTGGTAAAAGGAGTTCTCGAGCTAAAGCTAGTGCCGAGTCGGAGCCGAGGATCGGCTCCGAACCCATCCATCCAGCAAGAATGAAGGCGAGATTGACAACTTAACATCCCATGTTACATTGGTACATTTAGTGACTGCATTGTAACGCAACTTATATAAACGTAGTATCAACAAACCAATACACATTATATACAGAGGTGATATTTTTATTAGATACATGTCTGTGATTATATTATATTCTTATTTTATTCATGATTTTATTTTTGTTTATTTTTAGTCTTTTGAATAGTTTATGTATCAAGCTAACACAAGTTTCTCCCACTAATATCAAAGATAGATAAGATTATTATTATAATGATTACTGTGGTAATCAATATAATGACCAAGTATTATCAATTTTTAACTTCATTTCTAAGTACTGTAAAAAGCACAATTTTACACAATACGTTTATTCATATAGGAGTTAATATAAAGCATTTAAGATTTGTTTTTTTGCACAAGTAGTGCATGGTATGTGGTGTATAGCATATTATGTACAGCATATTATGCTGAGTGCTCTTCACAAATCAAATTTATTGTTTATGTAAAAATTTCAGTGTATATATATTTTTAAATGAAGGAATCCAGTAATTTTGGCACCTAAAGCTGTATATAAGTGGTTGATTGATTAATTTAAAACATTCTGAGGAAGTCCACATCATAGTGGAGGAAAGCCATTCTGAGGAAGTCCACATCATAGTGGAGGAAAGCGCTAAATCTGAAGCATTTGTTTTATTTTTTACATTAAACCAGTGGTATTATAGCTTGCTGGCTCCGTATTTCTTCTAAGGTATCCAGCATCTTTAGCATTTATTTGTTATTTCAATTCTTTTGGGTATTGGCTCAACAGTGTCCAGCTCCTTCTACATCTGACAACAGACCAGGTCATGAGCTCATCAGCTGGAGGGGGGATTCATCCAAGAAGTAGATGGGCCAAGCCCAAAAGCCTCCAGGAACACCAATTCCTCCTAGGACAGGTGTCGGAAGACCAACCACACTTTGCAGACCTCTAATACGTCTCCAAAAGAGATGTCAACATTTGGTGATCTGGGGATCCCTCTATCTCATCAAAATCAGTGTCTTCTGTGAGAGATTTCTGGGGGGGGGAGTCTAAGTGCCTCCTCATACATGACCTCTTTCAAGGGACTTCCTCAGTGGGGTGTTCTGGGGAAGTGTCAGAGGAGATAATGTCCTGATGGACTGGCTGGAGGCTCAATAGGGTTGGCTGTCCCAGTGGAAAATATGGCAGAGACTCTCAGCAAAATACAGTATGACGAAGGGATACCTCTTCTCTAGCCAAGGAGAAAATCCTCTCCACAACCTCAAAGGCAGAAAACCTAGGGAAACAAAAGTTGATGGCTCCAAAGCTGGAACTCTCAGATCGTCGGCTCCTGCAACCCCGCCAGCACTCCACCAGAGGGAGTTAGACACAAGCTATCCAGTGCCAAGACTCTGAGGGGAAGTAATGGCTCTGAAAGTTTCACAGTTGATGCCAAACCCCTAGATCCAGCACCGATGTTTTGGCTCCGAAAGTCCTCTAGCTCCAAAATACTCTATGCCAGTCAGCTCAGGGGAACCACTGGAGTCGAAGAGCAAACAGTCTTTGGATCCAAAGTAGACTCCCCAGGGATCTTGGAGTCTGAAACTGAAGGTTAGCTCAGAGAAGCAGATACCAGAGGGGAAGTGGATTGATGTCAGCTCCCAGGCCCAGTAGGGGTTGGAGCCAAGCGAACCCCCATCTGTATCTGTGCTCTGAGGAACTTCCTCCTCATCCTGTTCATGTCTGCTTCTAAAATACTTCTGGAGGAACAAAGAGAGGACATACTGGAACCTTCTAAGAAGGAAGATGGAAGCCTGGACGGAATTGTATCCCACAGAAGAGGTGGAGTACGGATACAAAAAGACTTAGGTTTTTGAACTGTTGGTTGCGAAACAGATGGATCTGACTTTTTATGAATCTTAGCAGGAAGCTCCAATGAAGGAGCCAAAGTAGATGCAGAGACTCGATCTGGAGACCTTTTTCGGGACTCCCTTTCCTTAGTCAAAGCATCAGTTTTACTTTTCTCTGACTTTTTAGAGGGGGCTTGAGCCCCAGCCAGTGAAAAAATGTAGAGGAAAGAGACCTTGCAAAACTAATTTGTTCCTACAATCCGAAAGAGCCCTGGAGTAAAAAAAACAACAGGTCGCACAGTCCACATCAAGATGGGATGGAGCCGCACAGTACAAGCATTCCCTATGGGCATCTGAGTTGGGCAGCTTGTTACTATTAGTATATACTCTGATGTAATAACATCAGTGGAGATGTAGCAATTTCTAAAACAAACGGTAATAACTAGGAAAAAATAAATTCCATCTTACCAACCAACTGGCAGGTCTACAACTCATTTATTTCAGACCCCCCTTGCATGAATTAGAGAGAGACATCAGAGGAATTATGTCTTAATTATATTCAAGATGCTCTGTGATCCATACATTACTGCACCTAGACTAATGTTCCAGGTTCTAAAAGTGGTGACATTAATGTCTAAGACAGTTAAATTGCTACCTTTTGGTTCAAAATTCTCTTTCTCCTGCAGTGAGCAAGATCAGTCATAAAGCTGTGATTAACTGTTTATAAGAGAATACTTACATTTTTGTTCCTGTCAGCTGATTTTGCTGTCGCCTCCTGACCTCTTCTATTGATAGAGTTCCTCCTGCCATAAAAAATGCATTTCTTATTGGCTTACTGAGGCATAAACTTAAGTTTGGTGACAAACAAAACAACACAATCTAACTTGGTGAACAGTCTTTTCATCAAAGGTAGGTTTGCTTTTGACAAGTTATTTACACCCTGGCCTGCTATGCTATGTTGCTTTGTTGTTGAAAGGCATTTGGGAAAGGAGAATGCAAATGGAAGTGAACCCAAAACCTCACTCCAACTTGTAAGATCATTATATCCTAACATGGAATCCCAACATGTGAAGGCGATATTACACATGGAAGGCTACTCATATAATTTTGAGAAAGCATCTGCTAATAACAAGTATTGGTAATGTCATTTTTAATTGACAGAAAAATGCAAAGGTAGTGTTGCGTCTGTTCCATCTGTATTAGGGGAAATATTAAGTCCATGGCTCATCACCACTTACCCTGGTCCTGATGATGTTGAACGTTATGCAGTTTTGGCACATCTTAGGGAAAAACACTTGAATCTAGAGATGTTCCTTATGATCCATCTGTAGGTGTCAAAGACACGATGGCTTCCATGTCATCAGAAGCCAGTGTCAGCTTACAGCTTGGGAAGGGAGTTCACAGAATTTGTAAGCAACGCCTAAGTGCTGAGAAGTCATTAAACATAACTTCAGAAAACCTTTCAGTGTCATCAAAAATTTAACAAAGGTTGAGCTTGTCAATAGTATATACAACACTTCTTGCAGTATAACAGTAACTGTGTTCACTACACAACAGAATCTAACCAATTTAAATGAAAGTTATGTATTCAACATAACAGATCCGTGTTGTACAAAATTTATGGACTTACCATAACATTAGATTCATGTTATCTGTTTGTTATCAGGTTCAAAAGTATTGGTTGTTGACTCCAACTGGTTCTGGCTTAGGTGCCGAATTCAAAGCTTCATCAGATCCAGAGCTCTGACTTCTTCCCTACCCATAATTCCCTAGACTGTACTTCAGATGCTCAGATTGAGTCTGCTTCCCAATCTTTGTGATATATCAGATAGATGCTATAAAAGGAAAACATCCTAAGAATGAACTGCCTAAGTTAGGTGGTTCCAAGCTGTTAAGGAATATTGAGTACAGTCTCACATGACTGTATACAAACAGGGAATAAAGGTGCACTCAATCATCTCAAAGCCATAGGTAACAATTTGGAAGGAGGCAGGAAGGAGGGAGTTTGAACCGGACAAAAAAAAGACATGGATCTACGTTATGGCAAGTACATAACTTTTGTATCTAATGTTGTCTATTTTTGTCCATTTCAAATATATGGGGCAGAATCTCAAGCTGTCAAACTGGGTGGTACTAAGGAAGGACATTCCTGGGTATGGTGGACCTGAATGAGAAACGTGATCTAGACTGTGTCCAGCTTACAGTGAGACACAAAGGTGTATAGTGTAGCCCATGTGGCTGCGGCACAAATGTCATCAATGGAAAAACCTATACTAAATGTTGCTGAAGTAGAAACTGGTTGAATGGGCTTTAGGTTCACTTGGTAAGGGTAAATACTTATTTACAAAAGAAATGCAATCCGAGAGCCAGCTGAATAAAGTAACCTAAGTAACTGCTTTTCCCAACTTTGGTTTAGAAAAAGAAATGAGCTGACCATCCTTTCAGAACACTTTTGTCCTGTGGATATACAACCTGAGCTGCCTGTGAACATCTAACATATGCTGCAAGTATTCTTTATTTGAATACCTTGGAAAAAAAACACAGGTACATGTATTAAATGATTTTAATTAATTTCAGATGCTGAGGAATAAAGGACACTTTAGTTTTAAGGAAATTCTATCTTTGTGGAACACTACTTATGAAAGCTTAGAAGAGAGGGCCTGTAACTCTGAGATTCATCTGGCTAACATCAATGCCATTAAGAAAATTATTTTCCAGTAAGAAATTTTAGCTCAGCAGTGTTAATGGATTCAAATGGAGCCCGCAGTAGAGCTTGTAGCATAATGGTGATGTCCCATGGAGGTACTAGGTCTCTGGTGGGAGGTCTCGGGGGCGGGGGGGAAGCACCTTTTAGGAAGGCTTTTGAAATAATTTTTTTTATGTCCAACATGACAACATGTATCCATCTTCATCTTGATGGTGGAAAAGCTGGAACCTTTATCAAAAAGATTAGACAAAAAATGTAATATTGATGTAACAGATGCTGGAAAAAAAAAAGGTCCAGACCTTTGGAGTACACCCAAATCGAAAACCTCTTCCACCTACTCTGATAAATTTTTCTAGCGGATGGCTTCTCTGAAGAAGAAAGAATATGGGCTACGGTGGGAGAAAGCCTTGCATATCTGGCTATGCTCAAAATTGGAGGAACCATGCAGTTAACTTCATGGACTTCTGGTCCAGAGGAAGCAGTCCGGACAAATGAGTTGGTAGATTTGGATAATCATCCAACATTCATGGGGATATACTTGCAGAGGCTATAGGTAGCGGAAACATGTCTATTGTGGCCAAAAGGGGACATTGAGGATCACCTTGGCCTTGTATTTTCTTGTTTTCGTTATGAATTTTTCATTGGGGCAAAGGGGGAAGGCATACAAGAGGCCTAGAGGCCAATTGTGGACCACAGCATCCCTTTGTGACTGTCCCTGTGGAGGGATGCAGGCAAAATAACTTCTGTATTTGTTTAGATAGGTTGCAAAGAGGTCACAGCAAGGTTGGCCACAGAGAATGAAAATTTTGTGTGTCATGGCAGGATTGAGAGACCTCTTGTGAGACATCAGAATCACTTTGCTCAATTTGTCCAAGAGTACAGTGGATAACCACAGGATGTGCGTTGCTATCAGAATTAATTGTGAAGACATCACCCAGTGCCATACTCTCATGGCCTCCCGACACAGAGAATAAGACCAGGCTCCTCCTTGCTTGTTAATGTGCCATACCATTGACATGTTGTCCTTTTGCATGGAAATCAAACCCTTGGGAAGGAGGTCCTGAAATACCTGCAACACTAGGAGGACTGTTCTCAACTCCAAAACACTGATGTGAAGATCGGCCTCTAGTGATGACCGTGCATTTCATTTTTGTTTTATACAAAAGAATGAATTTTGAACCAAAAGGTAGCAATTTGAAATGCTTCCTGGCCCTAGAAGGGAGGTGTCCATGGTCACTGTTGTAATTGACAATTTCACCTGAAAAGGGTGACCCTGGGTCACCATCGTGGATGTTTATCCACCAAGCGATTTGTTGTTTGCAGATCTATGCAATTCGGATTTTCAAATGTAAAGGATGAATGGATTGAGATCACTTTACTGCTGAAGTCCACTGCAGTACTCTCATCTGGTATCTGGTTAGAGGGACTATTAGTATTATGAATGTCACGAGACCTAAAAGATGCAGAACTAAACTTGCTTTGTTGAAAGGTGATGAAGTACATGCTCTTAGACAAAGTGACAGAACTTGGTAATAGAGAAGGCTGACTATTTGTAGTCTGGTGTCTAGGTGGCATCCTGTGTTGGAGTTAGTAATATCTGAAACCTACCAAAATGTCAGCTAAGTCCATAAGCAACTGGAGTATCTGGTCCAGGTGCAGCAGATGCTTGGCAGAAGCAGTGAGGTGCCAACTGTCAAGGTACGGGAAGACTTGGATCCCCAATAGGCGTAGGTGCACTGCTACCATGCCATGATCTTGGTGAAAATTATGGGGGCTATGGTCAGATCAAATGGTAGTACCCTGAATTGATGGCGAGTGGCTCCAGCTGGAAGTGGATAAATCTCCTGGATACTTTGCTACCTTGACATGACAGTAGATGTCCTGGAGATCTATAGAGCACATCCAATCATCGTTCCTCATAAGAGGTAAAATGGACTGTACTGTGACCATCCAGACCTTTGTCTATTTCATAAACCAGTTTAGGTGAATGAGATCCAAAATGGGTCTGAAATCCCTGATTTTCTTTGGTAATAAAAAATTCTAGCATAGACTCTGTATTCTACCTGGCCTCTGCCTCTCAGGCGTCATCCATTAAAATTACCTTCCTGTCTGCCATGGGGAGGTATGTCACCCTGGCAGTCATGGAAAGAACTTGGTGATTTGCAGACCCACATCTTCTTCCCCAATGTCTGGTTCCTAGAGAAATTTCTTTGTGGGGTAGAGACGTGTACTCCCACTGCAGACAAGAGTCTTACCATCTTGCTGGCTCCTGGTGAATGTCTCAACTCCAAACAATGTGGAACCATCACAAGGGTTAACAACAAAAGACAACTTAAAGCCTTCCGCAAAGTCACAGAGACGCATCCAGACATGGCAGTGCATGGTGATACCGGTAATTGTTGCTCTGGCCATATCAGCAGCTACATTAGAGAGTAAATGCATGGCCACATTTCAGGAGGACTGCAGGGTAGAAACCTGGGAGTCCACTGTTTTCTGAACATCCACAGGCATTACCCCCAAGAGGGACTTGGTGATCTCTTTGGTCAAGTCTCTCTGGAATCTTGTTAAATAAGCCAAACAGTTGAGCAATCTAAGAGCAAAAGTTACTGATGCATAGGCTCAGTTCCTGAATCTGTCCATCACCCCAGATTCTCTATTAGGTGGATGAACAGAGGAACTTTCTTCTGATAGTTCTTTCCTGGTGGCTGCTGCCACCACCATAGCATCTACTGGTGGAACCTTACTCCAGTGTTTACTGTTCTTAGGTACAGCTAAGATGCAATAAGCTTTTTTAGAGATGGGTTTCACCACATTGGGATCTTTCCATGCCCAATGAGCCATAAGGTCAGTAAGTGGATCAATGGAAGGTACCACCTAGGACAATGTTGGTCTGAAACCAAAAGCTTCCAAGAATACTGACTCATACAGAGAAGGGTCTTGAGACAACCAACCTCCTCTCTGCTTAGTTAATTACCTCCTCTCTGCTTCATTAATTTGAGAATATCACAGAATGTGGCATCTTCAGGTTGGGAGTGAGGGGAACCTTCTGGGTGAACAGTAGATGGTTCTGAATTGCTGGGGAACTGACAAAGTGGACTTTCTCGGAAGCCCTTGGTACTTGCTGTCACTGTCTGACAGGATGAAGAGGACAGGAAACAGACTTCAGTTGGGGTTTGGGTGGAGCCGAACTAGCTGAAGACACCTTGTCTTTTGTATACAAGAAAAACCCTTTCAAAGGCCTCAAAGACTGGCAGCATGAACTCCCTCCAATCTGAAGAAAAAAGAGAGGTATCCCTCTCCACCAATGATCCCCAGTCCAAAAGCACATCTCAGATCCAAGTTATCCAGGACTGAAGCCCTGAGTGGGAGAAGATGGCTCTAAGAATCACTGTGTTGATTCACCCCTGTGGAACTCAGCCCCAACACTTTGGCTCTGAGTCTCGATCCAAAGACATCAAAGTCAAAAGAGAGAGGGAAGCAGTCAGTGTTGAAGTCATAAGTAGCTCTGGTGCCATCAAATATGTTTCAGTTCCAGTCTGAACCAATAACACCGGACCCAAAGTGTAAGTCAGTACACACTTCAGTAAGGTAAAGGTAAGATGTCAAGTACTCAATACCTTCCCAGGGGACAGTACTGGGATAACTCAAAGCTGAATTTGCCGCATCAAAAATGTCCTCAACATCCTGCTGACATTAATTTCTGTGAGGCTTCATGATAACTGAGTGGATGATGCCACTGAAGGTGGTCAAGACTATCTCCTTTCCTGAAGGATAGGGGAATGTAGTCTAAGACTCACCAGTCTCAAGTGAGTATCTGGTCTTCAAAAAGATGATCAGACCAGAGGAATCAACAAATATGATCTTTGAGGTACTTTAGGGTCAGGACTGAGCATGGTCTTCAGTTCAGAAGACTGTTTTTTAGTGGATTTAGAGGGAGACATGCTCCCTTATTTTCCTTTTTTTGCCCTTTTAATTTTGATCTGTCTTTTTTGGAAGGGGATGCCAAAGAACAAGAAGGGGTAGCGCCTGTCTATGCTGGATGGGGTCCCTTTAAACAAGTTTGTCCTTTCTGGTCTGAAGGACTCTCGCACTGAACAGTGCACAAGACTAACAGCCTGCATCAAGGTGCGCGGCAGCTAAACAGTAAACGCATTTGGACAGTGGGTCTTGGGGTGAAAGTTTGTGCCTACACCCAGACAATTTCTTCAACCCAGAGGATTCTGACATGTTAAATATCCTACAGGAAAAAAGTTAAATACTAAGCACAAGATGCAAGTAAATATATAACCAAAGAAATGGCATGTATACTATGCCATCACCACGGAAACTGCAAAATACTGCAAAAAAAAAAAAAAACCTTTAATAAAGTTGAGCACTTTTATTTCATTGTATAACAAAACTTCATCAGAACCATTCAATACATCTGTGTTGTCTATCTTCATTCCTCCTCACTATAGGGTCTCAGATCCGACCCTCTGATCCAGTTCAGCTACATTCTCCAGACTTGGATCCAACTCTCGAGCTCCTCCATCTTACCCATAATGCATTCCACCCACCCAAGCACCTCAGATTAATTTGCTAATTCCATACATCCATAATCCGGACAGCAAACAGCAGCAAATGAGGATCAGACATGGAACCTAAGAGTCCTCTTTCATAATCCTCTAGAAGAATGAGGCAGGGGGATCGCTGGGTGGGAAAGTGAAGAGGAATGAAGACAGACAAAACAGATGCAAAGTTATGGCAAGATATAACTTTCTAATCTGATGTCTTCTTCATTCCTCCTCAAGATAGGGTCAGAGTCCCCAGATACGAGATTTCCAGGTGGCCTCATGGAAGAATATGGTGGAGCACCTTGAGACGATATCTAACTTATAGTGTGCCACAAAGGTGCGATTATTAGACCATGTCACTGTGCACAATCATCATCAATGGAGGTTTTAAATGAGGAGGAGGAAGTAGTAGTCATAGCCCTGGTGGAATGTGCCCTAGGAGGTTGAGGTAGTTCTAGGCCCTTTTGTGAATAAATGAGAGAGTTACAACCAGTTACCCATTTTGCTAGAGTGATCTTGGAAACCATTTGGCCTAATTTGTTAGCTGAGAAAGCTACAGTTAGTCTGACTTTTTGTGTTGCCTAGTTCTGTGCAGATAGAAATGTAACTGTCTATGAACATTGAGAAGATGTAGAAGTAGAACATACTCCCCTTTGTTAGAAAATTTTGGAAAGAACACTAAGTAAATGAATTGACTGATATTGTTTTCCGTGGCTACTTTAGGCATAAAGGAGGGATTGGTACATACAGAAACCCTGTCCTTATGAAAGATAATTTAAGGAGGTTTGGAAAATAAAGCCTGTAGTTCAGAAATTCTCTTTGTTGAAGTAATGGCCACTAAACGGATTGTCTTCCATGGCAAAAACTTCATGTCGCAACTGGCAGCTGGTTCAAATGTTCCCAAACCTGCAGTACGACAGTGAGTTCCCAAGGTGGGGAGGGGTCCTTAATGGGAGGTCTCAGCAAAAAATACCTTTTATAAAAGATGTGCATAATCTAAAGGTTGACAGGGAACAAGACTGGCTAGCAGCATGAAAATTTGAAATTGCAGCTAACTGAAGCTTGATGGTAGAGAAGCTATCTCTTTCTTTAAATAGGCCACTAAGAAAAAGCAAAATATCTGAGAATGGGGCTGAGAAAGGATCAATATTTCTTTTTGTAGCTGAAACAGGAAATCTTTTCTACTTGCTGGTGTAAACTTTCTTAGTTGAAACCTTTTGTGAGGCTAGAATTATGTTACGGACCAGAGAAGCAAGCCTGGACTGTCTCATTACGGTTGGAAGTGAAGAAACCAAGAGGTCAACCTGATGGCATGAAGATTTGGGTGCTGCATTCCTGATGGGTGAGAGAGGAGGTCTTGTCTTGGCTCCAGTATGTATGGGGGATATTTCAGATGAGACCAGAGGAAAGGGAACCAAACCTGACGAAGGCAGAAGGGGGCAATGAGGATGAGTGAGCTCTTCAGCCTACTTGCCTGGTGAAAAAACTTTGGGATAAGTGGAAGAGGGGGATAAGCATACAGAGGACTCCCCTGGAGGGGGATCAGAGCGAATAACTTGCTGCATTTGTTGTTGAAGGGACAGGCAAAAAGGCCGCAGCAAAGCTGACCCCAAGCGGTTCAAGATCATGTTCACCACTGACTGAGTGAGCACTCGGGCAGAATCAGAATGGATCTGCTGAGTGTTCACCAACTCATTGGATTTCCCCAGAATGTGCATTGCAACCAGAAGGCGGTCCGAAGAGATTGCCCATTCCCACACTCTTACGGCCACCCTACACAAGGGGTATAAATGGGTTCCTCCTTGCTTCCTGATGCATCAGACTACAGATATGTTGTTGGTGTGAACTGCAATAGTTCCCAAGAGGAAGTGTTTTGAAAGGCTTGCAACTGCTCACATCTCTAGGACACCGATATGCAACCTGGTCTCGATGGGGGACCACTTGCCTTGGACTATCTTACCATTGCAATGCCCTCCCAACCAAACTTGGAGGCATCTGTGGTCACCGTGGCTATTGGAGGGTGGGTTAAGAAGGGTCTGCCAAGGAGGAGATTGTCTGACTGAATCATGTGACATTTGCAAATTGATGTCAAGCTGAAGGCAATGAATAGCGGGCTGATATAGAATGGACCACTGCCAATGTCCTATGAAGAACCTTGCTAGAGGAACTAACAATTACTGCTGACATGAATCCTAGGACTTGTAAGATTAGCTGTGGCTGTGTAGGGCAGACTGGTGGGATAATTCCCGGACTTGATTCCTCAGTGTTGTTATACGGTGCAAGGGAAGAGAAGCTATTTGATCAGTCATGTTCAGCTGTGTTCCTAAGAATTCTAAGGTCTCCACAGCAGTCATACTGGATTTGCTTAGGTTTATAGTGATGCCCAGGGAGTGTGAAAGTTGGATTAAGTAATCTCTAGCTTGGATAAGCTGATGCCTAGTGGGGGTAGTAAGGAGCCAATTGTCTAAGTATGGAAACACCCGGAATCCTTTGAGTCTCATGTGAGCCTCTACGACTGCCATGCATCTGGTGAACACCCAGGGGGCTGTGGTAAGCACAAAGGGCAATGCCCTGAACTGAATGTGACCGTCTCCCAGCTGAAAGCACAGGTATCTCCTGGAGCATCTGTCTATTTCGATGTGATAGTACGCATCCTTGAGATCTATTGAGCACATCCAATCATCCTTGCATATCAGTGGCAGAATGGACTGGACCATAACCATTTGGAACCTTGACTTCTTTACATAACAATTCAACTTGCTTAGATCCAGATTGGGTGTTAGGTCCTCTGTCTTTTTTGGCACCACAAAGAACCAGGAGTAGGTTCTAAATAATCTTTGTTCAGTTGGGACCGCTTCGAAGACTCTTTTTTGCAGCAGGTTTTGAATCTCCTGTGCTGCCTGCTCCCTCTGACTGGGTGGCACGTCAGGAAGTTGCTTGTTGGCATTTGCAGGGGGAAAGAAAAAGGGAATGTAGTAGCCTCTGGATATTATGCTTAGCACCCAGGGATTTTGAGTCAAGAGGGTCCAGGCTTCCAAGTGCAAAGCAAGTCGACCCCAGGACTTTCCTCCAGAGATGGACAGTCTGGCAGTGTTTCAGGAGCGATGATAGGGCTTGTCGGAGAAGGTGACTCTGAAGCCCTGGTTTTGCAGACCCCCTCTTGCCTCTAGGGTGTCTATCATTAAACCCTCCCTTCCTCTGCCTCTAGAGGAGGGTTCCCCGTGCGGGTCTTGGAAAGGCCCTTGGATTTACAAAACCACATTTTCTTGCCTCCACACTGGCTCCTGGAAAAGGACCTTTGAGGTGTAGAAAATTTGATTCCTACAGCAGAAAGGGTCTTCCCTTCCTTTTCTCTGTGGGTGAGAGTATCTCTAACTGACGGCTCAAACAGGGAAGAACTATGGAAGGGGACATTAAAAAAGAATGCCTTTAAGGGGTCCGAGAAATCACATAGCCTCATCCAGGCATACCTTCTTAGCGATAGTCCTGAACCAGCAGCTCATGAGGTACCTTCCATTGTATGGGAAATTAGCCTCAGAGGAATTGGCAATGGACGATAGAGTGGCCAGCTTGACAGAAAGTTTCTTGAATTCCTCTGCAGATATGGACTCAGAAAGAGAAACTTACACAGCTCCTTGATTAGATCTCTCTGCAGCCGGGTAAAGTGAGCCAGGTAATTTAATGACTGCAGCACAAAAGTAGCTGAGGCATAAACATGCTTTCCAATCCTGTCCAATCCTCTAGACTCCTTGTTAGGCAGATGGACATTGGCAGTCTACTCTGCCAGTTCTTTTTTACTGGTTGCCGCCACCACAATGGCATCAACTACAGGACCACTACTCCAATGTTTTCTGTCAGCTGATGGAACCAGGAACCTATCAGGGAGCTTGAGAATGTGTTTGATGGTGTCTGGTTACTTCCATGCCCTGCAGGAAATCAAGTCAATAAAGTCGTCCGCCAGGTCAGGGGGGGGGGGGAGGTCACCCAAGATGCAGATGGGCTCGTCCCGAATGCCTCCAACAGTACAGACTCCTCAGGAGGAGGAGGCTGGGCAGACAACCAGCCTTTCTGCTTCAAGATTTACAGAACATCCCCGAAGAAGACTTCCTCAGATGGTGCTTCAACAAAGTATTAGTTTAAGGGTGCGCACACTTATGCAACCAGCTTATTGTACGTTTATTTTTTATATTTTTCCCCCTAACAGATTTGTTTTTCAACTAAATTGTACAGGTTATAGGTCACATTAAAGGTGGGGAAAGTTTTGAAATTATTTATTGTGGTCTCATTTTTTTATATCACAAAAACCTGACATTTTAACAAGTGTGTGTACACTTTATATCCACTTTAATTTTATTTTCTGAAGAAAAGTTAGCAGGTAAAATTCTTCACATTCTCAAAAGAGGTCAGCAAAATGTTTAACAGGTGAGCGTTGCAGTTTATAATTCTAAATGTCAAGGTAGAAGAGTAAACTTTCTTCCTTAATTTATCAAAAGGTTTCACATCCTTATCAGAAGGAATGAGGTTAGCATTCAAATGACTGGCCTCAGAAGGACATGGCAAGGAAAACACTAAGGTCAGATTTGGTATATTAGAAAATAGTAATAAGTCTGAGGAACCTCATATAAACTGTCAGTCTTTTTTAGGGGCTAGAAGGGACAGACAGTCGTTCTGACTTTTTGGACTGTCCTTGGTTCTAGGTTGTTCAACCTTCTATTTAGAGCACCCTCACCACTGTTTTTTCTAAGTCTGCATTCCTGATGCTTGGTGAGACTATATTTTGTGTTTTTTGTAAAAAGGTCTTCAGATGGAAGTAAAATTCTTAAACTTAGAGGAGAAGGGTTAAAACCTGGATTAACTTCATTCTTTCATCAAATCTTTTCAGGACTTCATCTGTACATGACCCAAATAATACTTCCTTGTCAAAAGCAGAATTTATAATCCCAGCTTCAAAATTGTCAGGCAAGTTTTCTGAATGTAACTATACAGATCTTCTCAAATCTGAGTCAGTTGCTGCTATTCCCAATACAACATCATCAGAATCATAATATCACTTAAACAGAAGTAATATGAGAATTCAAAGAGGTTTTATTCTCTGAAGAAGGAAACTTAGCAGTTAAAGTCTTCATATTCTCAAAAGAGGTCAGCAAAATGTTTAACAAGTGAGCCTTGTAGTTTACAATTTTAACTGTCAAGGTAGCAGAAGAGTATAAACATTCTTCCGTAATCTATCAAAGGCTTTCCCATCCTTATCAGAAGGAATGAGGTTAGCATTCAAATGTTTGACCTCAGAAGGACTTGGCAAGGAAATCACTGTAAGGTCAAATTTGGTATTAGAAAATAGTAAGTCTGAGGAACCTCATAGAAACTGCCTGTCTTTGTTAGGGGCTGAGGGTTGGCTGCAAGGCATACTGCAGGCTACTAAGAAAAGTACTGTCTAAGGGTGGTAACACAGTAGGAACAGTTGCAGCTTCAGGATAATCCAGTTAATAAATCTTAACATTTTTACACAGAAAATGGAATATCATTCTGCTCGCAATGAAGAAACTCAAAATGTTGGGAATAGTTTCAGAAAAAGGTAAATCTTCAGAGGGAATATCAGTAGAAAAAAATTCTTCAAAATCAGAATTTCCTGCTTGGGGAAAAGGAACAAGAAGATAAACACACTTATAAAAAATAAATGAATGCCAGGATTTATGAGCATGTATACACCAAAAAGAAAAGTGATGCTAGTAATGCCCTAAATTGCCATTCTTAGGATTGTAAGAACTTCAAAAATGTTTATTTTTTTATTCTTGGAAAAGCTCTATCTTTAATACGAGGGGGCCATGGGAAGTTAGAATGGACTTTCGAGAATTATACTGGGAATTATCGCATGATGCTTACAGCCCCCCCAGGATTAAAAGACAAAAAAAGCAGCATTAACAGTGTTTTACCCCTTAGAGCAGCTAAACTGCAACATCTAGCATAAGCCTTTTTTTAAAGACAGTTGCACCTTATTTAAACAAATTTTAAACGAGCAAACATTTCAAACACATTAGGAGACATAATTTTAAGTACTTGCACATATTTTTAATATATGTTGTATATTAACTTGACTATTTTTTAATGTTATATTGATGTCTTATATTCATAACGTAACCTGATCTTAGAAAAACATTTAAATATTTTTATGTTTGCTTTAAGTGTTTTCATATTTATTAAAGCAAGTTTATGTATTTTTAATACACAGATTTAAAATGGCTGTGCAACTTTAACAGTATTGTTCTAATGACTAATTTATTTAACATGTTTTTTAACCGGGAAAGTCCGACTTGGAACAGTCAATTTTCAGCAGAGGCCTGGGAAGAAACACTCCAGAGTCATGCCTCTGTAAAGTGGGAGGAAACCGGAGCACCCAAAGGAAACTCACACGAATACGGGGAGGACATGTAGACTCTGCACAAAAGGCAACCCCAGTTGAGAATCACATTAGAGAACCTCTTGCTGTGAGGCGACAATGGTACCACTGCACCATTGTGTTGTCCTGAATTATGCATGCATGATATCATCAGGATGTGTTTTTAAAGCGAGTGATCTTGGAGTTGGTATATTTAATTTACGAGGGGTATGGGGGGCACAGCTCCTCACATGGGGGGTGCAGGGGATTTCCCCCCTGCAGAAACATAGTAGAAAGTGCGTTTGTTAGTTAGGTGGTGTTGTAGGTGGAGGGGATCTTATTTACTTGTGCAATGTAGTTTTCAATGTTATGAAGCACACATTCAATGTTCTGAATTTTCAATGTTTTGGGTTTTAGTGTTTTGGATTTTCAATGTTATGGTCTCTGTGACACCTGTGCACTGGCCCAGCAATCAAGGAGCCTCAATCCTCACCACTAACACCAGTGAGGGGTGTCCATATAAGGGAAGGATAATAAATACACACACAGTAAAGTACAATTTCCCTTAAGAGCACACAGAGATCAGTCAGTCTGAGGCTGGTTTCTCCCTTTCTCTCCAGGTCCCCAATAAGAATCCCCACTGGCACAGCTATAGGGTCCAGATCTCAGCCCAGTGGGTAAGCTAAAGCCTTCATCACCCTTCTCTGTCCAACCAGTGCTTCGTGTCCCTGACCAAGCAGTTGACACACACACACAGATAAGAGTTTATACAACCACACAGATACTCCTGGCTAAGGCTGGCACAGGCTCTTCAGCTGTGCCCCTTTTACCCAGACTATAAATCACTGCCACCACCCAGCTAATATTTATCAGCTATTCAAAGGCCTTTATGAAAGGCCAGTTATACTGTGCAATATTATTATCCAAATGGTAAGTGCGACTGAACAGTCAAGACTTACTTGGAGTGACTTGGTACAGTATCACTATATACATGCAATGTGCTCTTAGAGCTTAAATTATCTCTATAAAAAACAGCCACACTTGAAAGGTTTAAAAATATTTAATAATAAATAAAAAAAAAAAACACAAGATAATACTTCTTACTACACAGTGCTAGTCAAGAGTTCAGAGATCACAGAGAAATACTTAAAATAATACAGTAGAAAAGTTCTGACATCAGCACAGAAACACTTAGAAATAGATGGGAATTAGGAAGATGAGACTAAGAGAAAACACAGTTCTAAAATCCTACTTGCATATAGACACAGGCAGAGTGGTGAGTTGGATGTTCTTAAGACAAATGATCTAATGCTCTCCTCCTTTCTGTCCTTAAACTGATAACAGTACCAAAGATTCATTTCAGATTACATCATTTCTTTCTGGTTCCCAGGCTAACAGACTCTGAGAGGTCAATAGCCCTTTTGATCTTGCAGCTAGTCAGGAACCAGAGCAATGAAAGAAATTAGACATGCAAATTCTACCCATTAACTCCGGCCTCAAAACAATAGGAAGAATGCCTTTATCTAGACATCTCGGCTCCGTGTTTTGACATCAAAGAATTGACTTATCAGCTTTGTTACAGCAGAGTGCACGGTTACATTTTTGCAGTTCCACATTTAACAGCATTTCTTTTCCATTTAAGTGAACAAGCCTGTTGCTTACATTAATATTTACAAATGACAATGATTATCTACAGAATTCTATCTGGCTAGGGTAGCAGCCCTCACCGATCTTCACAGTCTCAATGTTATGAAGTAGACCCTTATATATATATATATATATATATATATATATATATATATATATATATATATACACACATACACATATACATTTTTTTTGTATACCTAGAACAAAGAGTGATTTGAAAAGCAAGTTACTGCTGAATGTACATCTTTAACACCAAGTAAGTGTAACACTATTTCTGAAAGTGATGCAATTTATTTGACTGGGTAGTGGCATGTAATCTAGCCCCACCCTCGTCCCATCTCACTACTTTTAATTTGTCAAGACTTCTGTTTGGTCTTACCTTTTAACTTTTGTTAAGGTAATGATAGCCTGATATTACTTTCATGGTATGACTCTATGTTACTGTAGTTAATCCTACCTTCTGCACTGGAATTTGCCCACCCATAGGGGTTACAGTTCAAATAGCCTAATCTCTAGCATTATAAATGGCTTTCTTAGGTCCCTAGCACTGACCTGTGATGATCTATGCCAACCGAATGCTTTCTCTGGTCTTGAGTCTCTTGAGTTTCAGTGGCCAATCCATGCAAACGTTATGATTTTTTTTCTTTTTACACTAGTCGCATTTCTTAGCCTAGTGCTAGTCTTGTTCTAATGCCCTCCTCTTTCAACTAAATCAAACTTGACATTATTTAAAGCCAGAAAAACTAAGGGTGCCATTTTTAAAATGCTTACAACCTAGCTGCAGCCCCCGACACCTACAGTGAACTGTGATTGCCACATAAGTGCTGATTTTTATGCAAAAAATGAAGTTATGTCTTACCATAAAGTTCCATGTGTGTTGTCCATCTTCATGTCCATTAACCTGCGAGTCTCAGTTCTGACCCTAGGAACCAACCGGCCACTCTCCAAACTTGAGATTCCAGACTTGAACTCCTCCCTTCTACCCATAATGCCCCGCTCCCCCACACTACTTCAGATGGAGTTTGCCCAAAGCAAAAAGACAAAAAAATGTATACCCTAGATAAAGACAAAGACAATCATCCAAGAACATGATAAAAGAAATCAGGAGCTCAACCAGAGGAAAATAGAAGTTATGTTCTTACCATAACGTTCCATGTTAGTTGTCTTCTTCTCGCCTTCTTCTTGCTGGATGGGTTCGGAGCCGACCTCGGCTCCGACTCGGCCACTCTAAAGCTCGAGAGTTGGTTCCACCGGCTCGAGGCTCCCCTTATATCCCACAATGCTAGGCGATAGTTACCTCAGATCTCGTTTGTAAGCTAACCCCAGCTTATAACAGAAACAGTATAACTGTAAAAAACAGAATCCACCTCTAACAACAGGAAGAAGAAGGGTGACCTACATCCTGAAACAAGAAATATGCATAATAGCATATAGCTAAGAAAGAGGTGGTAGAAAGAGAGGTCACGATCACAACTCCTCTAGGTCTGTCCAGGCCAGGGGAAGGAGGGTGGGACGAAGAAGAAGGCGAGAAGAAGACAACTAACATGGAACGCGTTATGGTAAGGACATAACTTCTATATGTTAACTTGTGTATCTCGCCTTCATTCTTGGTGGATGCGACCGCCCCTAGCACCTTGTCCCGGGTGGCCTAACGGAACAGACTCCTGAGAACAGTGGAACCAAAATTAGCTCTATGCCTAGAAGCTAAATCCAACTTATAATGGGAAACAAAAGTGTGAGGAGTAGCCCAAGTAGCCGCTGCACAAATGGTGTCAATAGGCAGTCTGTCTTGGAAGGCTAGAGAAGTAGCCAAAGCTCTGGTGGAATGGGCTTTAGGCTTATTAGGCAGTTTTGGTGTCTAATCTCATAAACAAGGGTAATCAGAGATGTTAGCCATCTGGATAAAGATACCTTTGAAACTGGAAGTCCCTTTCTGCTTTCCGCATAGGAGACAAACAGCTGATCAGATTTTCTGAATTGTTTCGTCCTGTCCAAGTAGTACCTTAATTGACGATGAACATCCAGACAGTGTAATTTTTGTTCAGACCTATTTGAATACTCGGAAAAAGACAGGAGGTCAATGCATTGGTTTAGATTTGATGCTGAAACCACCTTAGGCAAAAAGGACGGGTTAGTTCGTAAGGAAACTCTGTCCTTATGGAACACAAGGTAAGGAGAACGACAACTGAGTGCTTGAAGTTCTGAAATTCTTCTAGCTGATGTGATAGCCACCAGAAAGAGAGTTTTCCATGATAATAACTTTAAGGAACATGAAGCTGCAGGTTCGAAAGGGGAAAGAATCAAGGAAGCAAGAACTAAATTTAGGTCCCAAGGAGAAGGAGGATTTCTTACAGGAGGTCTGAGAAGAAAACTTCCTTTCAAAAAGGCTTTGCAGAGTTTGTGGGACATTAGGGCAGATTCAGAAATACCCACATGGAAATTAGAAATAGCTGCCAATTGAACCTTAAGAGTAGATGGAGATGAACCTGCCTGGAAGAGTTCAGCAAGAAAATCAAGGACTAGTTGGATGGAAGCGGTGAAAGGATCTATGTCCTTTCCTTGTGCCCAATATGAAAAGCGTTTCCACTTACTCAAATAAATCTTTCGAGTGGAAGACTTATGGGAAGCTATCAAAATATCTCTAACAGAGTGAGATAATTGAGGAAGCCTGGCTACGGTTGGAAGTGGAGGAACCAAGCAGTGAGGTTCAGAGAGGGGAGGGAGCGATGAAACTGACCCGACTGATGGATCAAAAGATCTGGAACTAGGTCCAGATTCCACGGTCGCTCCAAAAGAAATCGATGCAGGAAGGGGAACCACACTTGCCGAGGCCAGTAAGGAGCAATGAGGATCAATGAGGCCTTCTGAGCGATAGCTTTCTGTATTACTTGAGAGATCAGTGGGAAAGGAGGAAATGCATACAGAAGTCCCCGGGGCCAAACTTGGACTAGCGTGTCCCTGCTGGGTTGGCCTGGTAAAGGGAATAGAGTGAAGTATTCTCTGCACTTGCTGTTTTGGGGAGTAGCAAAAAGATCGCAGCAAGGCTGACCCCACTTGAGAAAAATCTCTCTCACTACAGAGTCTTTCAGAGACCACTCGTGAGGCATGAGAATAGCTCTGCTCAACTTGTCCGCAATGTGATTGGACTTCCTGGGGATGTGCGTTGCTATCAGAAAACGCTGAGAAGAAATCGCCCATTGCCACAGTCTGAGTGCTTCTCGACACAGGGTGTATGATCTGGTTCCGCCTTGTTTGTTGATGTACCACACTACAGACATATTGTCTGTCTGGATTGCAATCGTTCCCAAGGGAAGAGAGTCTTGAAGGGCTTGCAACGCTAAAAGCACTGCTCTCATCTCCAGAACATTTATGTGCAAGTGGCATTCGTTTGGTTGCCATGTGCCCTGGACTGTCCTGCCCTGATAATGCCCCCCCCACCCGATCAGGGAGGCATCCGTTGTCAGAGTAGCAACCGGAGGAGGTGGAACAAATGGTCTCCCCAACATGAGCTGGGGGGAAGACATCCACCACATGAGATGCTTTTTG
Organism: Protopterus annectens; assembly: GCF_019279795.1. Lineage (NCBI taxonomy): Eukaryota > Metazoa > Chordata > Ceratodontiformes > Protopteridae > Protopterus > Protopterus annectens. Next base: position 165,547,086 of record NC_056734.1, read on the forward strand.
CACACTTGCGTGATCATAATGGTGTGAGACATTGGAAGTTCCTGGTATGACCATTGAGAAAAAAGCATCCACTGAAGGATCCGCATGTGGTATCTGGCCAATGGAAGGAGAGGTATGGCCGCTGCCATGATTCCCAACACCTTTAGAACTAACCTGGCTTTGGCTCTGTTGTTGTTGAGAAGTAGTGATACCAATTTTTGAATGTCTGATATCCTTTGGTTCGTTAGTGTTGCAGACATGTTTACAGTATCTAAATTTGCCTATGTAAGTAATACGACAAGGCGACAACACAGACTTTTCGCAATTTATTGAGATACCCAGTTTTGACAGACGCGAAAAGTGTAATCTCTGGCCATCAGAAGGAGATGCTTGGTGGGAGCTGTGAGGAGCCAGTCGTCCAAATATGGAAACACCTGGAATCCTTGTCGCCACAGGGGAGAAGCTACCACTGCCATGCATTTGGTAAACACCGGGGCAGTGGTGAGACCAAAGGGCAGGGCCCTGAATTGAAAATGACTGGTTCCCAGCCTGAAGCGGAGGAATCTTCTGGAGCGTCTGTTCATTTTTATGTGATAGTACGCGTCCTGAAGGTCTATAGAGCACATCCAGTTTCCTTTTCCCAATAGGGGAAGAATGGATTGCAGCGTGACCATCCGAAATCTTGTTTTCTTGACCGATCTGTTCAAGATACTGAGATCCAAAATTGGTCTCCAGTCCCCTGTTTTCTTTGGAACTAAAAAGAAACTTGAGTAGATTCCGGATCCTAGTTGGCCTGCTGGCACTGGCTGAATAGCTCTTTTTGCAAGCAGTTTTGAAATTTCCAAAGCTGCTATATCCCTTTGAGCGGGTGGAACATCTGGAAGGGATTTTTGACTGATTTGGAAAACGAAGAAAGGGAATAGAATAACCTTCGGAAATGATGGACTGTACCCATTTGTCTTGTGTCAAGGAAAGCCAGGCTTCTGGGTACAGTGACAATCTTCCCCCGACTGCCTCCGAAGATGGGCAGTCGGGCAACACCTCAGGGATGCTGAAAGGGCTTATCGGAGGACGTTTCTCGATTGCCCTGGTTCTGCGGACCCCCTCTGCCTCTAGGGCGGCGTGTACCATTGTTGTTCCCCTCTGCCTCTGGCGGTGAACCGACTCTGTGCGTCAGGCGAAGTCCCTTGAGATTGTTTACGGAACCACATCTTTCCCTCCTTCTGGCCTTTGGGGTAAGGCCTAGAAGGAGTAGAAAAACGGACTCCGACGGCAGAAAGGGTCTTGCCATCAGTCTCGCACCTAGTCAGGGTTTCTTTCACTTGTGGACCAAACAGAGATGATCCATCAAAAGGGGAGTTCGTGAAAGACGTCTTAAAAGGTTCCGCAAAATTGCATAGCCGCATCCAGGCGTGCCTACGTAAGGCTACCCCTGTTCCTGCGGCTCTGCTCGCTCCATCGGCCGCATAAGAGAGGAGGCGCATGGAGGAGTTGGAAATAGAATTAAGGATAGCTAGCTGCGTGTTCATTTTCTCTTGGAAACCCGTAGCTGTAGGGTCCTTCAGCATTTCACTCGCTTCTTTGATCAAGTCCCTCTGAAGACGAGTGAAATGGCACAGGTAATTCAGCTTAACGCATAGTAAATGTCGCTGAGGAGAACATCCGCTTCCCGTACCTATCCATGGACCTAGATTCCTTGTTAGGTGGATGGACAGGCACTGAAGGATCAGCCAGTTCCTTCTTTGTGGCGGCAGCTACCACCATAGCATCCACAGAGACTCCTTTTGATAAAAATTCCTTGTCTGATGGAGCTGTGATGAATTTGGAGGGTCTCCTGGGAGTGGGGTCCACTGAATCAGGAGCCGTCCATGCCTTTTTTGCAACCACCTGCATGAGGGGGTCGGGGGACACCCAGGAGGTGGAAGGACGAGAGCCAAACGCCTCAAGATACACAGATTCGTCCTCCGAAGGGTTGAGGGCTGGCCAATTTCCCTCTGTTTCAGGATCTCCAGAATGTCTGCAAATGAGACATCTTCAGAAGGGGAACGGGGAACCCTCAGAATCATCCAGATCTGTGTCCGACGTGATAGACTCAGGTGAGTCAATGTGCTTCCTCTTGCACTTCCTCTTCCGAGTGCGCTCTTCTGCCAAATCAGGAGAGGCCTCGGAAGAGGATGAAATCCCCAAAGGGAGCTCCTGAGGAGTTGGCTCTTTGCGGTCCGGGATGAGGGAGTGAGTCGACTTACCCTGAGGCAGCATAGAGGGAGGGGCTGACGGAGCCGACTGTGGAGTAGAGCCAGGCTCTAACACACTCCGCATGACCTCGAAAGCACCCCTGTCAGGCAGAGCCAGAGGTCCCCGCTCCGAGGAGCTAAGGATCCCCCTCGGCACCGACAGTGATGGCTCCGAGGCCGATGTCGGAGCCGAACTCACCAGCGCCAAGCACCGAGAGGGAGAGGGGGTCGGACAAGGGTCCGATGCCACTCACCCCTCGAGCCGACGAGGGAAGTCCGGCGCCGAGATTCCTCCATGGAAGAAAACGGAGCCGACGACGGAGCCGAAGACACTTGTCTCGGCTCCGAGGTGACCACAGTCTCGGTTCCGACATGACCCGGCTCCGAACTCAAGAGAGTCGAAGGAGGAAAGAGTTGATGGACCGGGGCAGGCACCGACTGATGAGTCGGGCTCTGAAGCATCTGGGCTAGTGCCTCAGACTTGAGTAGTCGACTCACCACCCTCTGAAGGTCATGATCGGACAGCCTCGATGACCTAGAGGAATGAGACCTTTGGCTCCGTTCAGACAGCAGGGGAGATCCTGGAGCCGAATGAACGGAGCCAAGAGAAGGTGACCTAGACCTCTTTCTGGTTGTCGGCTCTGAAGATCTTGTCGGAGCCGACACGGGTACCTCGATAACCTCGGCTCCGGCCGAGCCGAGAAGCCACAGGAACTGTGGACTGAGTCTTATCGGCTCCAGCCGGAGCCGATAAAGGCAAAGGTTGAACAACCTGAGGTCTCGGCTCAGAAGCCGGAGCCGAAGACCTCGATGCCTTGGAGGGCTTCCCTGTTGAGACAGACAGGGAATCCTCAGGCTTCAACAAGCCTCTCAATATAAGCTTGTCTTTTCTTTCCTGCAGGACCCTGGGGCTGAAGCCACGGCAGACAGCACAGGAGTCCTGCAGGTGCAAAGGCCCCAGACAATAGACACAAGAAGTGTGAGCGTCTGTCAGAGACATTTTCTGACAGCACGCATCACACTTCTTGAATCCGGAGACCTTTGCTTCTTTAGACATAGCCTAACTGGTGAACACAAACACACACTCAAACACACCAGTTATACCCTGTCAAAATTACAAACTTTAGTAAAAATACTAAAAATAAAGTACAATAAACAGTAGTACACTACACAAACACTCCCTAGGGAAGGGAAGGCCTAAGGCCCAAGGGAAGAACTAAAAGTTCTTTTGACAAGAAACGGGAAAAAATTAGGTTCGGGGATAGAGTTCAATGAACTACACTAATTTAAGAATAATTAAACTAAAAAAGGGGTAAAAAGAGTAACTTTTTATAGAAAAAGCTAAAACTCACCAGGAACCGGTAGAATAACCAACCTCGAAGCTGTAGCGGCAAACGAGATCTGAGGTAACTATCGCCTAGCATTGTGGGATATAAGGGGAGCCTCGAGCCGGTGGAACCAACTCTCGAGCTTTAGAGTGGCCGAGTCGGAGCCGAGGTCGGCTCCGAACCCATCCAGCAAGAATGAAGGCGAGATAGACAACTTAACATCAGAGGTTCCTGTGAGAGTTCCACCAGGTCTCCCAAAGACTGGAAGGGTGAAGGGGGTGGTTAATAAAAATTAAGATGGACAACACAGACAGAACGTTATGGTTAGACATAACTTCTTTATCTGATGTTGTCATCTTCATTTCCATTAACCTGTGGGACAGAGTCCCCAGCTACCGTAAAACTATGGATGGCTCTCATGGATATTCTGGAGTACAGCAGAGACAAAGGCACTCCTGCTTCTGGATATATCATCCAACTTGTAATACAAGACAAATGTAAGAGGCTTTGATCAGGTAGCTGCAGCACAAATATATTCAATCGAAACCCTGGACTCAAAGGCTTAAGAAGTCACCACAGGCCTTGTAAGAATAAACTTTAATAGTGCCTGGCAAGGGAATGTTTCTGGCTGACTGAATATACAAGGGAAATACAGTCTCTCAACCATCTAGACATAGTAACCTTTATAATGGATTTTCCTTCCTTTCTCTCAGCGAAGGATACAAACAACTGCTCAGATTTCCTGAAGGATTTGATTCTGTCCAAGTAGAAACATAAATGTCTATGTACATCCAGCAAATGAAGGCTGTACTCTCCTTTATTCTGATAATTATGGAAAAAGGAAGATTGATTAATGTTCTCCTCCTTGGCTACCTTAGGCAAAAAGGATGGGTTTGTATGTAAAGTTACCCTGTCTTTGTGAAAAAATTAAGCAGGGGAATCCAAAGAAAAGTGCTTGAAGTTTGGACACTCTTTTCATGCAGGTGATAGCCACTACAAAAAGTGTCTTCCAAGACAGAAATTTTAAGTCAACTGTAGCCGCTGGCTCAAAGGGAGGATGAACCAACGCTTGCAAAACCATAGTCGGGTCCCATGGAGGGGTAGGTCTTTGACTGGTGGGCATAGCAAAAAGGTGCCTCTAAGGAAGGCTTTACAAAGTTTTGATGATGCCAGAGGGAAAGAATCTAGGCCTAAATGAAAATAGGAAATAGCTGCAAGCTGGATCTTAATGGTAAAGTAGCTAGTGCCATCATGGAAGAGGAATGCCAAAAAGTCCAAAACGACTGCAATAGGAGCTGTAAAGGGGTCTAACCTGCTTCTTCTGCACCCAAATGGAGAACCTTTTCCATTTACTTTTATAAATCCTGTGGGTTGAAGACCCAAGGGATGAAATCATAATTCTTCGGACAGGGCAAGAAAGCCTGGGACATCTTGCCATCAATCCGGGTGGGGATGCCCTGACATGTGGGTAAGAAGGTCCGGATTCAGGCATATCAGGTGTGACCAAAGAATGGTGAAGCAGGTTTGTCGGGGCCAGAAGGGGGTAATGAGGATTACCTTGCTCTTCAACCTGACAGCCTTCTGTAAAAACTTGGGAATTAATGGCAGTAGAGGGAAGGCATAGAGAAGACCAGGAGGCCAAGCATGGACCAGAGAGTTTCTGGGTGACTGTCCCTGATGAGGGATCAAGGCAAAGTACCTGCTGCATTTGATGTTGAAGGGGTTGCAAACAGGCCACAGCAAGGTTGACCCTATTTCCCAAAGTTAAAATTTGCCATGGAGTGATTTAAAGAGCACTCGTGAGGTACTAGTAACAGTCGGCTGAACCTGTCCGCTAATATGTTTGAAACTCCCAAAATGTGAGTTGCTGTCAGAAAGTGGTTGGTAGAGATCACCCACTGTTACACCCTCATTGCTTCCCGACAGAGGGGGTAGGACCTGGCTCCCCCATTTGTTGATGTACCACACCACGGACATATTGTCTGTCTGTATCACCATCATCCTTGGAGGTAAAAGGCTGTGAAGATCTTGCAATACTAGAAGAACCGCCCTCATCTCTAGTACGTTGATATGCAAGTTGGTCTCCTGGGACGTCTACGTGCCTTGAACTGTCCGACCTAGATAATACCCCCCACCCCATTTGGGAGGCGCCCGTGGTCACAGTGGCATTTGGAGGAGGAAGGATAAATGGCCGTCCTTGAGAAATGTCTGTGGAGTGAAGCAACCAAAGCAGAGAATCCTTGCATACTCTGGAGAGTTTGATCAAGAAACTCAAAAGATTCCTGTGAAGAGACCACTGGATCACTAATGTCCCTTGCAGAATCTGCATGTGTAGGCGCGCGCAGTAGGTAGAAAATTTATAGTGGCCAGCATAGAGCCCAACGGTCTGAGAATCAAGCTGACTGGAGGAGCTGCGACGGCCAGAATCTGTCTGGCCTGAAGTCTTAAATTTGTAATCCTCTCTGTAGTTAGAAAGGCTTTGGATAACCTTGTGTCCAGACGTGCTCCAATAAAATCTATAACCTGAACTGGCTGCAGCTGAGATTTCTGAATACTGATTGTGATTCCTAGGAGAGGGGCCAGATGTAAAAGCTAATCCCTGGCCTGGATCAGTAGATGCTTGGTTGATGCAGTCAGAAGCCAGTCGTCCAGATAAGGAAAAATCTGGAAACCTTGCAGCTTGAAGTGCGCTGCCACTACTGCCAAACATTTGTGAAAACTCTGGGGGCTGTGGCGAGGCCAAACAGGAGTGATCTGAATCGGTAGTGACTGGCTCCCAGTCTGAAACAGACATTGCCTGTTGCAACGGTCTATCTTTATGTGGTAGTATGCATCCTTCAGGTCTATAGAGCACATCTCATCATTCATTTTCAGAAGAGGTAAGATGGACTGAATCTTCGTGTGCTTCAGCAACTTGCTCAAATTGGTCAAGTCCAGAATCGGCCACAAGTCTCCTGTTTCTTTGGGCACTAAATGCCTGGATAGACCAAAATAAACCTGATACAGTAGGCCTACCAGAAACATGGTTACATCCCAACATAAAAGATTGTGAAGCAACACCCCCCCCCCCTAAACTTTGCCGTAACTAGACTAGATAGATCTAAAATGAAAGGTGGACGGGTAGCCCTGCTATATCCTGTCACACTCAGCAATCCCCAACTTTTTTCAGGCTGAACTACTAATATCCTTCCTAAACCTCAACAAAACCAAACAAATCTGCATTACAGTAGTATATATTCCCCCAGGACGCAATACACTTGTTATTAAAGATGTACTGTCCTGGACCTTCCAAACAATCAAACTATCATCCTAGGAGATGTAAACTTCCACTGGCAAATTACTGCATCTGACTTTCCCTCAAACAGTATTAACCTCTGTGTTTTTTTGCAACTCATCAAAAACCCCACTAGGTATAATTAATACTTCACTCACCAATCTACAATAGACTGGATCCTAGTATCCCATCCAACCAATTTCTCCTCCACAGGCACCCTTTCTAATTCCTTCAGTGACCATTTATTCAAATTTGCCATTAGAGCCAACACTCACCAACCCAAAAAAACATACTCTAAAATCAGTCCGAAACTTAACTAACTACAGTCAACAAAAATTGATCTACTTAAGAAAATAAACTGGACAACCCTAAAACCCTTTCTTCTCAGTGAAGCTGTGCTATATTTCAATGCCACCTTTCTACATACACTTGATACTCTAGCCCCTGTACGTACTGAAAGAATTAAAAAAAAAAAATACAGCCCCATGGCTAAACAAAGAATGTATAAACCTTATGAAACAAAGAAACATAGCCTGGGATACCAGGAAGCAAAATAAAAATGAAGTAAATCTCATCCATTTCAGACAACTCTGCAACAATGTGAAAAAGCTAGTAAGCAAAGATGAGCAGTCTTGCTACTCCCATCCTTCAACTTAAACACAAAACTGACCCCTAAAAATTCTGGCATTCTGTATCAACCTTACTTAACCCAGGTACAAAGAAAGAACACTGCCCAACACCAGATGTCCCTCCATCCCTAGTAGCTGAAGACTTCAACAAGCACTTTATAAAATCTATATCCGACCTACTGTCAAAACACATCCAACACCAGATCCTTCCATTCCACCACCAATATTATCTGTTCATCGAGCTATGATCCTGTCAACTTTAACAGCCATACACTCCACAATGACAACTCAACCACTTTCTCACTTCAGCCCATACTACTACTAAAACTAAAACCCTGCTCCACCTCAGCAGATAATCTCCCACCATAAATACCTTAACTAGCTGCTGACTCCATCGTCTACTCAATCAGTATCCTAATCAATAGATTTAAAATACTAGAGAGATGCATACATTCTCAGGTCTCAGCCTACCTTCCTTACTAACAACCTCCTTTCCAATACTCAACATGGTTTCTGACCAAACCATAGCACCACCACTGCCTTACTCTCCTTTACTAACACTACCCTTCAGCATAAAAACAATGGCCATCTCTCCTCTGCTACTTTCCTAGACCTATCTAAAGCATTTAACATGGTCCCACACAAACAACTCATCTCTGTCCTCAATAACCTATCTTTCTCTCAATCAGTCACCAACTGGTTTCAGAGTTACCTGTCTGACTGCCAACAATCCGTTGTATGGCAGAATGACACATCTCCCCAACTACCTGTCTCCATAGGGGATCCATCCTTGGACCCCTACTCTTCTCTGTTTTCACCAATAATCTAGCCTCTGCCACTAAACATGGCACACTCATACAATACGCAGATGACTCAACCATCACCTGCTCAGCCCAGTCCCTACCCAAACTGCAAAGAGTCACACAGGAAGCCTTTTCCTCTGTTGAAACTTGGTTATCCGATGCCCAATTAATACTCAACCCAAACAGAACTAAACTACTCATCTTCCAACCTACCACACATACTCAAAACAGCTCTCACTTTAACATCACAGCAAAAGACAACACCACTACATACCCAACTGAACACAACAAATTGCTAGGAGTGGAAATAGACAAACTAAAATTTGACATTCACATATCCATGACCATAAAAAAAGTCCACAAAAAACTATAAGCATTATACAGAAATAAGCAACTTCTCACCAAATCAGCAAAGATTTCAATAGCAAACTCCCACCTTATCTCCACCCTACTTTATGCCTTTCCAATATATACCAATCTAAGGCAATGCGATCTAAACAAGCTAGAGACCTGCTACAACAAAAGCCAAATTCACCACAGGGGCATCCTACCGTAGGTCACCACTTTCTCTCACTTGCTGAACTGGGCTGGCTTGAACTTCCTCACCTCCTTCAATGGTATCAACTATCACTCGCCCACAAACTAGTAAAACATCCACTAAATGTCCCATCCCTCCAGAATCTACTCCAACCCTATCGCACCACCAGACCACCAAGATCCAGCAACAAAAATCACTTGCAGATCACTAAAGCCACTAACTCTGCTGATGAAGCACTATTCTCTTGCACCATAGCCAAATTATGCAACTCCCTCCCACCCACAATTACCTCTGTACCATCATGCACCCACTTCAAAACTTTACTAAAAGCGAAACTAAAAACATGCTGGCTATGCCCTGGCAACTCCCACTCTAATATCACCAATCCCATCCAACCACTACCTTTCTTTCCACCCCACTAACTACCTTGATTATAGCAAGCTCAGATGCCCATAAGCCTAGTACTTATACAGCAGGAACTTCTTATTGTAACATTTGTTAATGTCTGTTACGTACTTCGCAGATAAAGATTCTAGTTGTCTACTGATGTACTATGTTCTTCATCTGTAAATATGTTTGTAACTAATTGCTATGTTAAATTGTTGATTGCTATGTTATCCAGTGTAACTACTGTCTGTTTATTTTAACTGTGGAGCTTTTCTCCCCGGGCCTCCGCTGAAAATGGATCTACGTCCAGTCGGACACTCCCGGTCAACAAATGTAAATAAATAGATCCATATCTGAATCTCTAGCCCCTACCATATGGAAAATGTCTCATATCACCCCATCCATAAAGGAGGAAACTCCACAGAACCTTCCAATTACTGTCCCATATCCATTTTACCTCCTATTTCCAAAATTCTTGAACAATGTATCCACCAACAGCTAATACAGTACCTACTGCAAAATAATCTATTCACACCAACTAAACACAGTTTCTGCCCTGACCATAGCACATTCACAGCTTTAATATCCTTTACTGACACCATGAACAGGGCCAGAGAAGCAGGAAACTATGTATCTGCAGTACTCCTTGACCTCTCTAAAGCCTCTGGCACGGTTTCTCACCCTTTACTTCAAGAAACTCTCTCCAAACTAGGCTTTTCCCATACCACAACACAGTTACTTCAAAGTTACTTAAATGATCGGAAACAAGCCGTAAAATGGTCATATGAACTCTCACCCTTTCTCCACAACCATACAGGAGCCCTACAAAGCTTCATCCTAGGCCACCTACTGTTTAATATACTCACAAATAACCTACATGCTTCCTCATCCCCTGAAACTCTCATTCAATATGTAGAAGATTCTAGTTTTCTCTGCACCTCTTGCACACTTCCCGAACTACTCTCCAACACACAAAAATCTTTCACTGCAATTGAAACCTGGCTTAATGCTCAACTTTTCCTTAGCCCTAAACCCCCTCCCAAAAAAAAAAAAAAAAAAAAACAAATGTCCTCTTTTACCCAAAAAATCTCACTTCTGGCATACATAAATTCAAGATATACTTGACAGATAATACAATTAATGAAAAGTACTCCTCCCTCATTAAGCCAATAATTGAGTACAATGCCCCATTTGGTACATACCTCTCCAAACACCTGCACCAACTGGAAAGGCCACAAAAATACCTCACGAAGAGAATCCATAGCCTCCAACACCTGTCCTATGTGGACAGGCTCAAATCACTGTCACTACTCGGTATCGAACAGATTGCTCAGAGGTGATCTGTGTCTCGCCTACAAGGCAATCTCCAATCTCAGACACTGCTCTACTAGAGCTGTGCCATATCTGTAAGTCTAACTCCTCATGCATTACCCAAACAAAAGGCTTAAATCTAAGATGTGACTAACAAAACCTGCTGGAGAGACGGGTTTGTCTTCCAGAGGCTGCCCTGTCTCTGGAACAGACTCCCCATACACGTCAAACAAAGTACGTCGCTGACCCTCTTCAAATGCAGCCTTGATGAGTGGATGGGAAATCCACAAATTTGTCCCAGGGGTTCCACCTGTGTCCCTCTATGACAGGGGTGACAGGTGCTGATTGAGGTTTCTTTTTTGTGGATAAACTCTTGGCTAGGCTTGTAAGGGCCACAGGACCATTAGACTAGCAATCTCCTATGATCCTATGAAATAGTACAACACACCAAACTGCTTGGAGTCATTACTGATAATCAACTGACATTCGACTTCCACATCCAGCAGAATATAAAGAAAACTCACCAGAAATTAGGACTTCTCCACAGAAATAAACACTTCCTAAGCACCACAACTAAAGTCACCCTGGCTAAACTTTCCTGATCCTCACCCTATTTTATGGTGTCACTATTCTTACCAACTTACAAATATCTATTAAATCCAAACTGGAACAGTGCTATAACAAAGTTTGCCAATAACTCTAAATACCATACACATCACTGTAGATCATACAATAACTTAGCTGGCTTGAACTCCCCAACTAACTCCACTATATCCAACTATCAACTATGCATGACTTAATTTACAAACCCTCTGCCTGCTCAGCTCTAGGCAACCTAGTCAAACCCTATCAACCATACAGAACCCTAAGATTTGAGGACAAGAAAAGTACAGTTGTGTATACTTACCATAAATGTAAATGTTCAAGTGTATTCACTGTTGCAGTCATCACACTTGGGTTATCTGCCTGCAGGTAGCTCTCAGTCGGCCCGAATACCAAGAGTCTTGGAATTTCTGCATCAGATGCTGTCGCCTCTTCCATGACGTCAGGTCGTTAGGGGTATAAAACATGCAGCCGACGCCATTACATCGCTTTTTCTTGCCCCAGATATCAGGAGCCCCCAAAATAGGATGCAATCACATGGCGGAAGCGCCTCACTGAGTACCGGCAGACTGGGGACTAGCTTAATGGAAGCGTCATCCGCAGTTCTGAACCTATGCGGTCTGTCTCTGTCTTTATCCTTGTGTTTTTTTGGAAGATCGGTAGTTGGATGGCTTATTGAAGCCATTTCGGAATATGGAGAATGAGAGCGAAAGAATTTAGAGACAAAAATAGCACGACGATGAATAATTCGGGCGTTGAACAAGGCACAAAACTGACAGCGAGGGAAGTCGTGGTCTGAGCCTAAACAGGTGACGCAGTAAGAATGAAAATCTTTTCCACAGGCAAGACAATTGTTAACTTTTTCTGACATCGGTTAGAGCAAGAAAAAAGGATCCCCAACAGGGTAGTTAGCTTTAGAAGACTTCAGGTTTGAAACTTGAAAAACGAAAATTTCAGGTTGTGGCCGACCGGCACTTGCGAACTGCTTCTGCTTTGGGCTCCCGCGCAGCAAGAAAAGCTGATGTAATGACATCAGCTGCATGTTTTATACCCCTGACGTCATGGAAGAGGTGACAGCATCCAACACAGAAATCCTAAGACTCTGGTATTCGGGCCGACTGAGGGCTACCTGCAGGCAGATAACCCAAGTGTGATGACTGCACCAGTGAAACACGAAGAACATCTACTAACAATCTCTAAACCCTCATTGTGTCTTTACTCATACTCTGTCACAAAAGTATGGAATTCTCTCCCTCTAGCTACTAGATCAATTCTCAGCCTAGCAGTCTTCAAAACTTCATTTAAAATAAGTTATGTTCTTACCATAATGTTCCGTCTGTGTTGTCACTGCATTCTTTCTCAACCTGTGGGTCTCAGATCTGACTCGGCCATCTTCCCAGCTGAGGAATTGAAGTTCGAGCTCTTCCCATCCCATCCATAATGCTTCATTCCCCCAGTCAACTTCCAATCGAGTTTGCAGTAACCCTGGACCAACACAATCCATCTAACAGAGACAAAGATAGCCTTATAAATACCAGAGAATACAAGTTCAGGAGCTCATCCAGGAACTGTGGTTCCCATGAAGTCATCCAACAGGTCTCTCATAGTCATGGACAGGGGAAGGAGGGAGGGAAGATGAAGAAGAAGGCAGTGACAACACAGATTGAATGTTATGATAAGAACACAATTCCTTTTATCTGATTTTGTCACTGTCATTCTTCCTCAACCTGTGGGACAGAGTCACCAGCTGCAATAACTCTAGGGCGGCCCTCATGGAAGGATAGTATGCAGAACGGCAGAACCACAGGCAGTTCTGCTCCTGGAAGTAATGTCTAACAGTGTGTAACAAAGTTTCAGCTACACAAATGTCATCAATAGACACTCTAGACCAAAAGGTCTGAGAAGGTGCCATAGACCTTGGAGAATGAGCCTTGACTTTGCCTGGTAATGGCCTGTTCTTGGAAGAGCACACAAAGAAAATACAATTTCTCAATTATTTGGCAAGGGTAGTCCTGGTGAGGGCTCACCCTTTCCTTACATCAGAAAAAGATTTAAAAAAGAAGTTATGTCTTACCATAACGTTCCGTCTGTGTTGTCACTCTTCCTCTATTCTTGACTGTTGGGTGTCAGCTGTGATCCACAGAACCGGTCGGGCCGTTATACAGCTCACGCCAGCCAAAAATCTCTCTAGCTAAAAGTCTACCCACAATGCCCTTTATCTGATTTACTTCAGATCGTGTTTGCAGACTTATAGAAAACCAGAGGAACCATGAGCCCATATGAAGAAGCCGAATCCATGGTGAACTCTAATGATGCACCCAGGAAAAGAGTTCACTCCTCCAGGAATTCACAGGAGGGGGAAAGAGGGTGGGGTGCAAGAACAGAATAAGACCGACAACACAGATGGAATGTTATGGAAAGACCTAACTTCTTTACCTGATGTTGTCAATCTTCATCTATTCTTGACTGTTGGGACAGAGTCCCCAGCTATTTTAAATCCTGGATGGCCCTATGGAAGGATATTCCTGAAAACCATAGAACAAAAGGAAGTTCTTCCCCTGGAGACCAGATCTAATTTGTAATGAATGATATAGGTATGTGTAGTAGCCCACATTGCTGGTGTGCATAATTAATTCATGGAAGCCTTGGAATGGAAAACAGCTGAAGTGGCCCATTGACCTGGTGGAATGCTCTCTCACTAGCACAGGTAATTTGAAATTCGTTTTACTATATATGCAAGTAATACAATCTCTTAGTCATTTTGACAAGGTAACTTTGGAAACAGACTTCCCTAAATTTGGACCGGAGAAAGAAACAAACAGCTATTCTTATTTTCTAAATTCTTTAGTTCTGTTAAGATAGAAATGTAATTGTCTGTGAACATCCAACAAATGTAGACAGTACTTGCCTTCGTTGGAAAAACTGGGGAAGAAAACAGGCAGTCGATGGTTTGATTAATGTTGGACTCGGACTACCTTTGGAAGAAAGGAAAAATTGGTTCTAAGTGAAACTCTATCCTTGTGAAAAATTAATAGGATTTTGAGCATAAGGCATGCTTCTCAGAAACTCATGTTACTGAAGTTATAGCTAGTGTTTTCCATGAAAGAAACTGCAGGTCGCATGTTGCTGCTGGCTCAAAAGGGGAAAACACCAAAGGCTGGAGAACAATGGTAAAATCCCATGGTGGTAGGGGGTCTTTAAATGGAGGCTTCAAGCACAGAGTTCCTTTGAGGAACACTTTACATAGTCTATGAGAAATTAGAGGAAGATCCCCAAAACCATTATCGAAATTAGAAATGGCAGCTAACTGGACTTTTATTGTAGAGGTGCGACACCCCTTGATCAGAAAAAATGGTTAGAAATTCTAGAACTTTCTCCACCGGAGCAGAGAAAGGATCAAGATCGTTGTCATACTCCCAGATTGAAAATGACTTCCACTTACTAAGGTAGAGTTTCCTGATGGATGGTCTATGGGAAGCCAGCAGGATTTTCTGAACAGGAGTAGATATATCTTTATGCCTGGCAACTAGCGAAAGTAGAGGAACCAAGCTGTCACCTTGAGGTTTTGAAGGTTGGGGTGCACCAGTCCCTGAGGCTGAGACAGCAGGTCTGGAATTGGGTCCAGAATCCATGGAAGGTGAACTAGATGAGGCCACAGGAAGGGGAACCAAATTTGTTGAGGCCAGTAGGCAGCAATGAGGATCACTTTGCTTCTCAGCCTGGCTGCTTTCTTGAGAAAAAGTGGGATTAAGGGAAGAGGGAAAAGGCACAGAGGAGACCTGGGGACCAATCGAGAAGAGTGTACCGCTGTGACTCTCCTTGAGGGGGGGGGATCAGCGTAAAGTAGTTTCTGCACTTGCTTTGGGGTGACGCAAAAAGGTCGCAGCAAGGCTAGCCTCAGTGATGAAAAATCCTCCTCACCATCTCAGTAATCCAAGACCACGCGTGAGGTAGTAGAATGCATCTGTTCAGTTTGTCCACTATCACATTTGAACTTCCCAGGATGCACATTGCTATCAGAAAGCGGTTGGAGGAAATAGACCATTGCCACACTCTCAGGGCTTCTCGACATTAGTCTCCCCCATGTTTACTGATGTTCCAGACCACAGACATGTTTGTCTGATTAGATCACAATGGTCCCGAGGGGGAGGACAGACTGAAAGGTTTGCAATGCTAGAAGCACTGCACTCAACTCCAGGACATTGATGTGCAGGTTGACCTCTATTGGGGACCAAGTGCCTTGGACTGTTCTTCTCAGAAAATGCCCCCCCACCATATCTGGGAGGCATCTGTGGTCACTATGGCCTTGGGTTGAGGGGGGGACAAAAGGACGGCCTAATAGGATTTCCTCAGACGCCATCCACCAGGATAGGTCTTTTTTGCAGACTCTGGTGATGAATATGGGGTAGTTCATTGGAAGGGTTAGAATAGACCACTGTGATGCTAGAAGCCATTGTAGTAAGCACATGTGGAACCTCGCTAATGGAATTAGAGTGATGGTCGCTGCCATGGACCCCAATGCTTGAAGGACCAGAAGCGATGGAACTTTGTTTCTGCAAAGAATGGGATGTACCTAGGATTTTATCTTCTGTAATATGTGTTGGTGAAGAGAGGCTACACTAGAAATGGTGTTTAGATGAGCTCCTATGAATTCTAAATCTTGCGAGAGGCATAGTTCAGATTTTGTTTGACTGTGATTCCCAAGCTCAGGAACAAATGCAAAGTAAACTCTGCTGCTAGTAGTAGCAGATGCCTGGTGGGAGCAGTGATGAGCCAGTCATCTAGATATGGAAACATCCGGAATCTGTGCAGTCTCAAGTGAGCTGCCACTGCTGCCATACATTTGGTGACCCTGGGGGTTGTGGTGAGACCAAAGGGGAGCACTTTGATTTGAAAATGACTGGCGCTCAGTCGAAAGCAGAGAAACCTTCTGGAGAGCTTGTTCATTTCTATGTGGTAGTATGCATCTTGAAGGTCTATAGAGCACATCCAATCATTTTTCTCCAAAAGGGGAAGTATAGATTGAACTGTGACCATCTGGAATTTGGACTGCTGAACAAATTTGTTTAGAATGCTGAGATCTAGTACAGGTCTCCAGTCTCCTGTCTTTTTTGGCACTAAAAAGAATCTTGAATAAAATCCGGATCCTATCTGGTCTGGTGGGACTTCTTGGATGTCTCTTTTTTGTAGCAGTTTTGGATTTCTAAGAGTCTTGGTATCTCTTATTGGGTGGAACATCTGGGAGACTTCTTAGTCTGGGATAAAGGATGAAGAGGATAAAATAACCTCTGCACCCAAATATCTGTAGTTATCTTTCACCAGGCTCTTGCAAGCAGAGAAAATCTTCCCCAACTGCTTCCAGAGGTAAGCAATCAGGCCCCCTTTCAGAAGCGCTGGTAGAGCTGGCCAGAAAAAGAGTCTCTGGAACTCTGATTCAGCAGGCCACCTCTGCCTTGGGGTCGGCGTCTTCCATTAAAGCTCCCCTCTGTCCCGAGGGGAGCTCTCACCGCGTGTGCATTGGAAAGGCCCTTGGGACTTTTTGAACCACAACTTCTCACTCCTCTGATTCCTAGAGTAGGATCGGTGGGTAACAGAAAAACGTAGGCCTACAGCAAAGAGGGTCTTTCCCATCCTTCTCACACCTGGCTAGAGTTTCTTTAACTTTGGAGCCGAGCAAAGTGAATCCGTCAAAAGAAGCACTGATGAAGGATAACTTGAATGGCTCTGAAAACTCACATTGATGCATCCAGGCATGCCATCCAATAGTAATGCCTGAGCCAGTTGACCTGGTCGTCCCTTCGGCTGCATGTGAAATGAACCTCAAGGACGAGATGGAAATAGACTCCAGGGTAACTAACTGGGAGGCCACTTTTTCTTGGACCTTATCAGATACAGCTCCTACTAGGGTGTCTGACAGTTCCTTGATCAGATCCCTCTAGAGCCTAGTGAAATGTGCCAGAAAATTCAAGGACCTTAAGGTGAAGGTCGATGATGCATAGACCCACTTTCCAAATCTGTCCATCGTTCTAGGCTCTCGGTTAGGGGGATGAACAGAGGAAATTTCTTCAGAGAGTTCCTTTTTGGTGGCCACTGCTACCACCATGGCATCTACTACTAGCCCTTTAGCCTAATGTTGGTGGTCCAGAAAGGATCTTATCCAATCTCCAGGGAATCGGTTCTATGGAGTCAGGAGATTTCCAAGCCCGCTGGGCAATCAGTTTAATGAGATTGTCAGTGGAAGGGGCCACCCAAGAAGTAGACGGGCGAGAACCAAAGGCTTGCAAGTACACAGGCTCCTCAGAGGTAGGGTCTTTGGGTTTCCAGTTACCCCTGTGTTTGATTCCAAGAATTTCTCCAAAGTAGACATCTTCTGGGGATGATCAGGATGAACCCTCCCCATCATCAAAATCAGTGTCCTCAGTGATGGATTCTTCAGGGGAGTCCAGGTGCTTCCTCTTACACATTTTCTTCCAAGGAGGCTCCTCAGTGGGAATGTCTGAGGAGGTCTTGGAAGAAGGGTGGTCCTCAGATGGGATATCTTGCAACCTTGGAGTTCGATGTCTGGGCACGGAGTTTTGTGGAAGCTCCCTGTAAGGAGGAGTCAGGGGATGAAGCTCCGATACAATAGCAGCCACCTGAGAACCTACAGTGGCCAATACCCTCTTCATAACCTAGAAAGTAGGCCCCCCTCAAGGAGGATGGAAGCCTGGAACCAAGAAAGATGAACTCGGAACTGGGGTCACACCTTGCCCCGAGAGACCAATCTCCAAGAGCGAAGTCAATGAAGGACTCGCAGCCACTGGAGTCCCAAGAGGAAAGGAGGACTCTGAATAAAAAAAAACAGGAGTCGACTCAAACCTCTCAGACCCGACAGCACAGTCACGATCTCAGGACTGCATCGGTTCTGAAGGAACCGAGGAAATCACAGCTGAGTCCAGAACTGAAGGCAAGGGGGCTGTCTGTGCCGGAGCAATAGGGACCGAAGTAGTCTGAGTGGGGAGTTCTACAGCCTCAGAGGAGGTCAGAGGAGGAAAAGCCAGAGCAGTCCTGGGAGGAAAAAAATCCCTGCTCTAGGAGTGAGAGGGGTTTGGGAAGAAGAGAGACCCCTCGCCATGAGGAGCTGGTCCACCAACCTCACCACATTGACCTCTGTAAGACTCCTGGAGGAGCCAACATACAAACCAGAGGGAGAGTCTGGTCTCTCTAGAAAGGGACTGGGAAGTTGACCACAGAGGGGTCAATGGAAGGGAAATACTTAATCCTGGGTGCATATAGTGGATCAATTTTCAGCACTGAAGGGGGGGTGACCTGTTTGGTGCCGAGGAGTTGTCAAGACCGACGTGGAAGCTAAAGAAGCCAGTGCCAACTGAGGTTTTGCTGCGGGAGCCAGTACCGGTGCTGGTGTTGGAGTTAGTGCTGAAGAAGGAATCGGTTCAGAGAGCTTCTGAACCTTGGCTCTCGGTTCCAAGGAGGAACCAACAGAAGGAGGCTTTTGCTTTCTTGATGTTGGTGCTGATGGAGATGTCGGCACCAAGGAACTGCTTCCGGAACTAGAGGCCTTAGGAGACTTGGATAAAGCTTCTTCAAAAGGGGACTTAAGAAGCCCTTTAAGAATTAGTTTATTCCGTTGTTCTACCAAGGCCCTAGTACTGAAGGCCTGGCACAATGTCTAAATGAGGAGCACCTAGACAATATATGCAAGCTGAATGCCCGTCAGAATTAGGCACTTTTCAGCCACAGTCCTAGCACTGCTTAAAACCTTTCATGCCCTTAGACTTTTCTGCCATGTTGACAAGAAGCAGAGGAGAAGTCCACAAACACACCTCATACACACGAATCAAGAAAAGAAGGAAGTTCTACTAACAATGGTAGAAAGAACTACTAAAATAGTAAAGAGAAAGGGAGAGAGGAAAGACTACCAGTGATGGTAGGAAAAGACACTCTCAGAGGAAATGGTGGGTGGACATAGGAAGAAAATTAAATTTTATGTAAATGGAAGGAAGAAAGACTATATTAAAATTTAACTGCAAGAGGAGAGTCAGCTGACGTCTTGCTATAAGAGTGGCAAATGAGATCCGAGATAAATGAGAGATGGGCATTGTGGGTAGACTTTTGGCTCGGGAGATTTTTGGCTGGCATGAGGTACAACAGACAGACTGGTTTCTAAGGATCAGAACCGACACCCAAAAGTCAACACCCAAAAGTCAAGAATAGATGAAGACTGACAACATCAGATCACCTGTTCTGATCTTCTGTAAGACATAGTTCTATCCAGGTAAAGACATAACTGCGTATGAACATCCAGAAGGTGGAGGGTATACTCTCCTTTGTTTTGAAAGTTAGGAAAGAAAACGGGAAGGATTACTGACTGATTCATATTATTTTCTGTAGCCACTTTGGTTAAGAAAGATGGGTTGGTACGCAGTGTAACTCTTTGTGAAATATTAGGTAAGGGGGTTTAGAGAAAAGGACCTGTAGCTCTGAAACCCTTCTTGCTGAGGTGATAGCCACCAAAAAAATGGTCTTCCATGAAAGAAATTTAAAATCTACTTTAGCCACAGATTCAAAAGTTGGCAGGACTAGGGTTTGTAAAACCATGGTCAGATCCCACAGAGGAGTAGGATCTTTGATCGGGGGGGGGGGGGGAGTAAAAAGACACCTCTCAGAAACATTTTGCAAAGTTTACATGAACCCAGGGATGATGAATTTTCCCCAACATGAAAACTGGAAATAGCTGCTAGCTGGACTTTTAATAGTGGAGTAGCTGGCTCCACTTAGGAAGACGGAAGCCAAAAAATCCAAAACTTTCGGACTGGGAGCAGTAAAGGGATCAATCTGTTCTTTCTGGACCCATAAGGAAAATCTCTTCCATTTGCTCTTGTAGATTTTCCTAGCAGAGGACTTATGAGTGAAGATCAAGATTTGCTGAACTGGAGATGAAAGCCTGGAATGCCTTGCTATTATTGGAATTGCAGAAACCATGTGGTTACTTTCAGTCCTTGGAGAACCTGGTGGGTATAGCCCGATGGGTGAGATAGTAGATCCAGAATTAGATCTGGAGTCATTGGTGGGCAGATTAGATGAGACCAAAGAAAGGTGAACCAGACTTGGGGAGGCCAGAAGGGGGCAATAAGGATAACTTTGCTCTTCAATCTGTATGCCTTCTGCAGAAATTTGGGGATTAAATGGAAACCAGAGGGATAAGCATGAACCACAGCTTCCCTTGGTGACTGACCCTGTGGAGGGATCAGGGCAAAGAAACTACTGCATTTGTTGTTGATGGGGATGCAAAAAAAAAAAAAAAAAGATTGCAGCAGGGTTGACGCCATTTGCAGAAAAAAAAAGAAGTTATGTACTCATCATAATGATCCATCTGAGTAGTTGTACTTATTTGTCTTCAGCCTTTGGGTATTCGGATCTGAGACGGCCACATCACTAGCATCTGATCCGAGCTCCAAGCTCCTCCCCTTACCCACAACCCCCCACTATCTCCTTCCTTCCCTCAGATCATGTTTGCTGTACAAGAGAACATAAGCTCGACCAAATTAGACTTTAGCACTAAAGGGTTTTTCATAAAACCTAGGCCAAGCATGACCAGGAGAGCCACAAGAGTGCACCTCTCCTATACACTAGGATAGGACAATAGAGATAAGGTCAGGGGGAAGGGGGGGGGGCAGTTGAAGACAAATTAAGTGCAACTACTCAGATGGAACATTATGGTGAGTACATAACTTCTTTATCTGAAGTAGTTTACCTCATTTGGTCTTCAACTTTTGGGACAGCGTCTCCAGCTACCAACACCAGGTGGCCCTCATGGAAGGATATTCTGGAGCACAGCAGAACCAAAGGATGCCCTATTCCTAGACACAACATCAAATTTGTAATGGGATATAAAGGTGTGAGATGAGGACTAAGTAGCTGCAGCAAAGATATCATCCAGCGAAACCCTATACCAAAAGGCAGCTGATGTTGCCATAGATCTAGTTGAATAGGCTTTCACCTGACCTGGAGGGGAGATATCTCTATCAAAGTATGCTCGAATGATACATCAGGAGATCCAATGAGTAATGGTAACTTTGGACTTTAACATATAAAAGCTAGCACCTTAGTGAAAGATACCAGCTAGAAATTCTAGAACAGCCGGGACTGGAGCCGTAAAAGATTCAACTCCCACTAAGAGGCCAATAAAGAAAAACGTTTCCACTTACTGCAATATATTCCTGGTGGAAGATTTGTGAGCTGCCACCAGTATAGTCTTGACCAGACATGATAAACTGGGAGTCCTAATCATCATTGGAACTGAAGCAGTCAAGCTATGAGCTTCAGGCTGTCCAGGTCTGGGTGAGGAATCACCGAAGGGTGAGAAATGAGATCCAGAACCGGATCCAAGATCCATGGTGGAACTAACAAGTGAGACCAAAGGGAGGGGAACCAGACTTGGCGAGGCCAGAATGGGGCAATGAGGATTACTGAGTTCCCCGACCTGCGAGCTTTCTGAAGAAATTTCGGAATGAGAGGTAACAGGGGTAAGCATAGAGAACACCGGGAGGCCAAGCATGGACTAGTGCATCTATGGGGGCTTCCCCTGAGGGGAGTTCAGAGCGAAGAACTCATTGCATTTCACATTGGAAGGAGATGCGAAGAGATCGCAGCAAGGCTGACCCCACTTGAAGATCGGTTTCGCTACTGAAGGATTCAGAGACCGCTCGTAAGGCATCAGAATAGTTCTGCTGAGCCTGTCCACTAGAATGTTGGAATGTCCCGGAATATGCATTGCCACTAGAAAGCAGCTGGTGGAAATTGCCCAGTCCAACACTCTCATGGCGTCACAACAAAGGGGGTAAGATCTGGTTCCACCCTGCTTGTTTATATACCAGACTACGGACATATTGTCTGACTGGATAGCAATTGTCCCCAGAGGAAGATGGGCATGAAGGGCTTGCAACACTAGAAGAACTGCCCTCATCTCCCAGATATTGATATGCAAGTTGGTCTCGGAGGGGGACCACATGGCCTGGACTGTTCTCCCCGAGCAATGCCCTCCCCACCCTAGCTGGGAAGCATCCATGGTCACTGTGGTGGTTGGAAAGGCTGAGAGAAATGAACATTCATTGAGAAGATCTGGAGAGAGAATCCATCAAAGGAGAGATTCCCTGCATGCCCGAGATGTACGAATCGGATGGGATAGAGGAAAGCCCAGAAGAGGCCACTGGACCGCTAGAGTCCATTGAAGGACTTGCATGCGAAGCCGCGCCAGGGGCAAAAGACTGATTGTAGCTGCCATAGAACTTAGAGCCCGCAGCACTGTTTCTGCCAACGGAATGAAAGTCTGAAGAATGTACAATACATGAAGTCTTAGACTGTATACCCTCTCCGGGGTGAGATAAACTAACATTTGAACTATACCCAACCGGACTCCAATGAAGTCTAGACTCTGTATTGGAGACAGAGACGATTTGCAGAGGTTGATGGTGATACCCAAACTGTGTGCAGAGCCAGGGACTACTTCCTTGTGTTAGCAAAGTAGATGCTTGGTAGGAGCAGTAAGGAGCCAATTGTCCAGGCAGGGATACACCCAAATCCCGTGAAGCCTCAGGTGAGTTGTTACCACCACCGTTACTTTGGTAAACACCCTGGGGGCTGTGGTGAGACCAAAGGGTAGGGCCCTGAACTGATAGTGATCAGCTCCCAGCCGGAAGCAGAGAAATCTGCGGGAGTAAGCAGAGAAATCTGCGGGAGTGTCTGTTCATTTTCATGTGATAGTACGCATCCTTGAGGTCTACTGAGCACATCTAATCCTCCGCCTGCAAATAGGGTAGAACAGACTGAAGGGTAACCATGCAGAATTTTTCCATGGGTACAAACCGGTTCAAGGTGGAAAGATCCAGTACTGGTCTTAGGTCCCCCGTTTTTTTTAGCACCAAAAAGAACCTGGAATAGAAACCCGATCTGGATTGGTCTAGGGGGATGGGCTGGATGGCTCGCTTTCTTAGCAGCTGTTGAATTTCTAGTTCTGCTACCCACCTTTGCGGGGGTGGAATGTCTGGGATGTGTTTTGGTGGGGGAAGTGTATCCATAAATGGGATGGTATAGCCTCCGGATATGATTTGTAACACCCAACGGTCTGTTAAGGACTCCCACTCCGTTGGATGTAAGGCAAGACGTCGCCAGATTGCCTCCAGAGATAAGCAGTTGGGCAAGCCCCTCAGGGCTGCTGTGCGAGTCTAATTGAGAATGGTTCTCAAGACCCAACGTTCTTCAGACCGCCCCTGCCTCTGGGCCGGCATCTATCATAACCTCCCTCTGCCTCTGAGAGAAGATGAGTCCTGAGTGTCCCCCGTGAGAACTAAAATTTCCAGAACCACATCTTCTTTGCCCATAGCTGGTTCCTCAAAAAGGGCCTTTGAGGGATGAAAAAGTGGATTTCGATGGCAGACAGTGTTTTCCCATCTTTCCCACTCTGGACCAGGGTCTCCTGTATGGACTTCCCGAACAGGGAAGTACCATCATAGGGGGCATTGGCAAAAGACACCCTGAAGGGTTCTAAGAACTGGCATAGCCGAAGCCAGGCATGCCGCCTCAGAGCAATGCCGGACCCGGTAGCCCTAGCGGCTCCTTACGTGGCATGGGAAAGTAGAAGCATGGACGTACTCATGACTGCTTTCAGAGTAGCCATACGTGCAATGAAAATTTTCTTACCCTCCACCGACATGGACTCTGGGAGCGATTCATCGACTTCCTTGACCAGGTCATGCTGTAACTGGATGACATGCGCCATATAGTTCAGCGCCCTTATGGAAAAGGTTGCTGAAGCATAAACCCGCTTCCCAAAACTATCCACAGTCCTTGACTCCATATCAAGAGGATGGACCGTGGAGCTCTCTTGAGCGAGCTCCTTCTTGGTGGTGGCTGCCACCACCATAGCATCTACAGGGGACCCCTTACTCCAGCTAGGCTTGTCCGGTGGAGGGATGAGTGCTTTATTTGGTCTTCTTGGAATAGGTTCCAAGGCGTCCGGCTCCTTCCATGCCCTGGTGGTGATCAGGTTCACAAGTGGATCCACGGGGGGGGGGGGGTCTCAGGAGGTAGATGGCCCCATGCCAAATGCCTAGAGGAACACAGACTCGTTTGGGGTTGGTTTTTCACCTCTTTAGCGCAGGAGCTCCATGATGTCTCCAAAGGAGACATCCTCGGGGGGGGGGGGGGGGAGTGATCTGGGGGAACCTTCCCCTTCCTCCAAGTCAGTGTCATTCGTGAGGGACTCTGGAGAGAAGTCCAGTTACTTTCTTTTACACATTTACTTGTGAGGCACCTCCTCAGTGGGACTCTCTGGGGAAGACTTGTAAACTTCCTGCTGTTCCCGAGTTTGAACCTCCTGAGGCATAGCAATCACAGGCTGTCCCTGAGACTACAGAAGAGTCGGAGCTGTTCCCAGAACAGAGGGAGTCAGGGTGGAATCCGAGGAGGAAATTATTAGGGGTCTCGACCCACTCAAGAGGACTCTCTCCACCACATCGAATACCGAAGGAGAGGACATCCTGGGAAACAAGCAAGGGAGCCTCTCTCTTCTGATCCAGCTGGGGAGTTTAAGCTGAGCCCACAGGAGCTGAGATGCCAAGGGGAACACTGTGGTCCGACACACTCGGAGTTGACAGAACCCCCTCGGATCTGATGCCAAGGCTACAGCGCCGACAGTGCGGATCCAAACTGGTCTGATCAAAAACACTCAAGGCAGTGGACGGTGTCGAGATACAAAGAACCATCGGCACATCCCACCCCTGCCCCCGAGACTTCTTGGATCCAAAGACTCCAAAACAGAGGGTCAGATCGGAGAAGGAGTTATGGGGAGAAAAAGGGTTGCGAGCTCCCTGCTCCGGAGGGAGAGGGAGCTGGAAAGACTCCCAAACTGGATCTGGGTGCGGATGAATTTCTGCATCATTCTGTCCATCTCTGCCTCTCTCAAACTATGAGTAGAGTGTGATGAAGAAGCCACCAACCCCGGCCTAGAGTGCCAGTGAAGAGAGGCTCTGGAAAGTGGTCTGGACACCTCTGGCTCCAGGGAAAACCTGGGTGTGTGGAGCCGGGGGGTACCAGGCCTAGAAGAAGTCACCTTGGGTGGAGAACCTGACAAAACCGAATGGTCCGGGGATTGCTTCCTGGGTCTGTCCTTAGCTTCGTCTGCATCCGCAGGCATCAAGGCGGGAGGTTGAGTCCCAGACGCCTGGGAAGGGGAAGAAGAAGAAGCGGCCACCGCCGTGGCCAGGCTAGAGGTAATGGGGATGGCCATCCCAGAGGAGGGAAGAAAGCCTTTCAAGACCAGTTTAGCCCTTCTATCCTTAAGGGCCCTAGGGTTAAAGCCTGCACAGATGGAGAAGGCCATGAGGAGATGGGCCATGCCTAAACACACTATGCACAGAGTGTGGCCATCAGCTGGGGAAAGCTTATGGCCAACACTCTGTGCACTTCCGAAAGACAGTCATTGGGGTGTCAGCCATGCCAGGGAAGTAAAGGCCCACACAGGCGCACACACACAATCACACACTCGCTCACAAACAAGGAGAAGTAGTGGTGAGGTGAAGAGGGAACTACTATACTAAATTTTTTTTTTTTTTTTTTGAACCGACAAGACGCGAGGTAGGGGAGGTAGAAAAAGGAGAGTAGGGAAAACCTACACTAACTCCTAACTACCAATCTAACACTTATCCAAAGATAAGCCTGGAGCTCAGAGACCACAATGCGAACTTGAAAGTGGCAAATGAGACCTGAGGGAAGGAAGGAGACACCCAAAGGTTGAAGGCCAAATGAAGTAAACTACTTCAGATTCATATTTGTCACCGATATATTCAGGGACCAATCATGAGGTATCAGAAGAACTTGGCCTGTCTGCCAGAATGCTGGACTCCCCCAGAATGTGTGTTGCTGTAAGAAAACGGTTGGTTGAGCTCACCCATTGTCACACCCTCATCACTTCTCGACATAACGGGTAAGATCTGTTTCCCCCTTGTTTGTTGATTTCCCAGACCACTGACATTGTCTGACTGTACTGCAATTGTTCCCAGAAGAAGAAAGTTGTGTAGAGCTTGCAACGTTTGAAGGAACGCTCTCACCTCCAGGATGATAATATACAATTTAGTCTCTTGGGAAGTACACATGCCTTGGCCCGTTAAACCCAAACAATGCCCCCCAACCTCATCTGGGAAGTGTCTGTGGTCAGCGTGACTTTGGAAGGAAGAAGAAAAAAGGGTCGTCCCTGCATGACCACTGAGGAATGAAGCCACCAAAGAAGGGAGTCCCTGTATACTTGTGAAAGTTTGATCAGAAAGTTAAAGACGTGCCTGTGCAATGACCACTGAGCTGCTAGAGTCCATTGCAAGACTTTCATGTGTAGGCGGGCTGTGGGTAACAGAGTTATCATGGTTGCCAAAGCCCTGAGTACTAGATTCACTGTGGGAGCAGGGATAGCTAAATCTGTTTGCTATGAGATCGTAGAGTTAGGTAGGCCCTTGCTGAAATAGTGTCCAAACGTGCCCTGAAGAAGTCTATGGTTTGAACTGGCTGCAACTGAAATTTCTGAGTACTGACCGTTATGCCTAGAGAGGGAGCTAGCTGTAGCAAAAATCTCTGTCTTGAACAAGTAAATGCCTGGTTGATATGGTTAGGTGCCAGTCATCCAGATATGGAAACACGTGGAATCGCTGTAGCCTGAGATAGGCTGTGACAACCGCTATGTATTTGGTGAACACCATGGGGGCTGTGGTGAGACCGAATGGAAGCAATATGAAATGGTAGTGGCTTTCTCCCAACCTCAAGCAAAGGTAGTGTCTGGAGCACCTGTCCATTTTGATATGGCAGTATGCATCCTTCAGGTCCATTCTTATTTCATTTATTTATTTATTTTATTTATTTATTTTATTTATTTAATAAACTACTGGTCAACATCCAGAGATCCCACAACAAAGCAGGTGATTCTCTTTTTCTCAAATTCTGTGGGGAAGATCTGGAACAGGCTTTCCAGCAAACTTGCTTCTCTGTCATCATTACCACTCTTCAAAAAGCAACTTAAAATCTTCCTAAAAACACAATGGCTATGCCCATGTACTAACCCTGACTAACACTCCCCAGTACAACATTAATGTATACCTCGCACCCAAAACCCATAGTGTGAGATTAGTAATCCTTCCCTTACGCCCTTTTTAGTCTCCTACTCCCGGGGAAATATCACCGAGTTTTGTTCTTTGTAAATTCATTCTGCTGTGAGCAAAAGTCTTCCACCTGTATATAGACCAACTATCTTTTTACTATGAAAGTAACATTTGTTTAAGTGTATATATACAAACTCTTGTGTTTTAGAGTTATATTTTAAGACAACCTGAATACTTCATTTCAATCTGTACCTTCGTTCCTAACATACTTTATGTTGAATGTCACACCCTTTACCATGTAAATAGTACTGTGTATTGCTGTGTTAAACTCTGTACTCACTTTTCTGGAAAATTAAGTTCTTTGTTGAAAATCTTCATGAATAATGTATTTAAATATTTTTTGAGTTTTTGCTGTCCTATATTATTAACTTAATGCAGAGCTCATCTCCCTGGGCCTCGACTGAAAATGGACATGTATCCAGTTGGACTAGCCCGGTCAACAAATGTAAAATAAATAAATATACAGCACAACCAGTCTTTCATTCTCAGAAGAGGTGGAATGGACTGGACCATGACCATCATGAATTTCAAATTCTTTACCAATTTTTTCAGGGATGTCAAGTCCAATATCGGCCGTAGATCCCGTCTTTTTTTGGTACTAAAAAGAATCTTGAGTAAATGCCTGATCCTATCTGGTCAGGAAGGACCTCCTGGATGACTCTTTTTTGTAGTAGCTTTACAATTTCTTGAGCGGCCTTCTCCCTCTGATCGGGTGGGACATCGGGGAGGAGAGACTTTGGTTTGGGGTTTTCCAAAAAGTGAATAAAGTATCCTCTGGGTAAGATCCTTAGCACCCACTGACCGTTTGTGATAGCTCCCAGGCTTGTGGGTGTAAAGAGGAGTTCCCCTTGACTGCCGCCAGAGGAGGACAGTCAGGCCACTGTTCAGGAGTACTGAAGGGTCTGTGCGAGAAGGAATCTCGAAACTGAGTACTCTGCGGAACCCCTCAGCCCCGGGAGTGGCATCTTCCACTGTAGCCGTTACCCTCTCTGCCTCTGGGGGAAAGTTTCCCAGAGATTGCTGAAAAGGACCTTGAGATTTCTTGAACAATTTTCTTCTCCCACGTTGGTTCCTAGAGAAGGCCCTTCATGGGGTAGAAAAATTCGATGGCACACAAGGTCTTTCCATCTTGCTCGCTCCAAGAAACAGTGTCTCTCTGACTGTTGGACCGAAAATGGACGATCCGTTAAAGGGGGCATTGACGAGTGACGCCTTGAAAGGTTCTGCAAAGTCACAGAGACTCATACAGGCATGGCACCTGAAGGCAATGCCCAAACTGGCTGCCCTAGAGGTGCCCTCTGTAGCGTGGGAGATTACTTCCATATCTAATGCATCCATGAGGTTGAGTGGCCATTCTGTAAGAAAAGGTCTTCTGATCCTTGGCAAATGTGGACTCTAGCTAGACTCACACAAGGTCTCTCTGCAGTCTAGTAAAACAGGATATGTAAAATGGGATAGGTAGTTTAACATTCATAAGGCAAAAGTGGACAAAATGTAAACTCTCTTATCGAATCTGTCCATAGCAGTAGACTCCCTGTTAGGGGGATGGACAGAGGAACTTTCTTGGGCTAGCTCCTTCTTAGTGGCTGTCACAACCACCATGGCATCTACTGGGATCCCTTTAGTCCAATGTGGCTTGTCAGAAGTAACGCTAAGAATCTTGTCAGCCCTCTTCAGGATGGGCACTACAGTGGCCGGTTCCTTCCATGCCCTGGTAGATACTAGTTCAATAAGCACAACTGCAAGGGGGATGTAGATGAGCCAGACCCAAAAGCCATCAACAGCACCATTTCCTCTGGGGTAAGGTTTCGGGCAGACCAACCACCTCTTTGGCTGAGTATCTCTAGGATGTCCAAAAAGGAGAAATCCTCAGGTGGAGATCTTGGGGACCCCTCCCCTTCCTCGAAATCTGTGTCAGTAATGAGGGATTCCTGGTGGGATTCCACGTGCCTCCTTTTACACCATCTCTTCTGAGGGACCTCATCAGTGGGATGCTCCTGGGAGATGTCAGAAGAAAAGTACAATTTTGTACCTACCATAAATGTAGATGTTAGAGTGTAAACACTGCTGCAGTCATTACACTTGGGTTATCCTGCCGTCAGACGGTTCCCCAGTTGGCCTGAGTTCCAAAGTCTTGGTCCGGCGTTGGTTGCTGTCACCTCCTCCTGGACGTCAGTGCGACAGGGGTATACAAGACGCAGCCGATGCCATTTTCTTCAGTCTTTCTTGCCGCGCGGTACCCGAAGCAGAAGCAGTTCGCAAGTGCCGGTCGGCAGACTCCTGACATTTTCATTCCGAATCCAGAACCGAAGACCTCTAAGAAAGCTAAGTACCCTGTTGGAGAAACTTTTTCTTGCCTCAGACCGATGTCAGTAAAAGTTAATAATTGTATTTCTTGTGGGAAGCAAATACCTCATAAGGATTTCCACTCCTATTGCATTCCATGCCTAGGCCCTGACCACGACGTCACTGGCTGTCGGTTTTGTGCTAGGTATAACAAGCGCACTATTAAACGTCGGTTTGATTTTGCCCATTATTTTGGCAGAAAATTCAATTACACCATGCCGTCGGAACTTCCGATGACAGCAATGCATAAAAAGCGCAAGGACAGGAGATGTCAGAAGAAAACTGGGGTTCCACTGAAGGGATGGACTGGAGGTTCTCCAGAGCCAGCTGTCCATGTGGTAGACGAGATGCCTCAGACACCAGATCCATGGGGGTGGGGAGTGGTGCCAAGGAAGGAAGAAATGAGGCTCTCCTGGGATGGGGGAGGACCCTCCCCAACACTTTGAACACAGAGGGGATCGGAGTACACAATGATGATCCTCCAGAGCCGAAGCTAATGGAACGGATGTCCTCCATGCATCTGGAGCCCTCCACTCCAAAGGGGGAGTTGGAACTCAGCTATCGAAAGCCGAGGCTCCGAGGGGATACGAAGCCTCCAAAAAGTTCAGAGTTGACGTAAACCCCACCCCCCCCAGACTTGACATCTAGGCTCTGGCTCCGAGACACGGTAACCGCAGATGTGGTCGGAGCAAACTGCTTCAGGGAGGCTGTAGGAGATGAAGAGATCAACACTATCAGCTCTAACAGCTTGACTCTCGGTACCAAAGCACCAGCAGACTCCGAAAACGAAGGTTGAATTGGAGAAGGCTAGAACTGGGAGATTCTGCTCGCGGATCTGGTGGGGAATGGAGCCGGCAAAACCCACATTTGGATCTGTGCCTTAAGAAATTGCCTAATCAATCTACCCACATCGTTCCCGGATACACTACATGAAGACCTGGTAGGTATGTTTATACTCAAATACAAGTATATACATCTGTGTGTGTTTACAGACTTGTATATATAAACACACACATTATACATATACACACACACAAAGTCTCTATATGTGTACATATATATACGTGTGTGTGTGTGTGTGTGTGTGTGTGTGTGTGTGTGCATGTATGTATAAATATGTGTGCGCGCGTGTATGTGTGTGTATATACAAATCTAGGACTTTTGATCGAAAGATCAAAAGCCCGAATCCATTACCACCGAACACACATTGCGCTTTCATCAAAAAAGCTCTTTCGTTAAAGTATGTTTAAAAAAAAAAACACAATCTACTTGAATGCAGGGGGGGAAGCCCCCTTATACACACCCCCCTACTTTAATATTCTCACTCCGAGGTCGCACTACATTGGGGAAAAGGGAATTTACCCTTACCGCACCATAGTACGACTGGAACAACAAGCATAGTTATGCAAAAGTGCTGCTTCTGTGAACAGCACTTTTGCGCAAGTCTGCTCACCAAATTGGGATTCGATAAAAGATGCAGTCAAGCATGTGTACGGATCCCACACACATAGATATATATATATATATATATATATATATATATATAAAAGCAACAGAATAATTATCACAGTCACCATGGCCAGGGTAACGAAGGACATTTTTTTTTTATTTTAGAGTAATACAGAGTATAGGTAATAACGAGACAGGGGGAGAAGTTAACAATTTAGTAGAGAAAGCAGAAATGCGCTGGATATGCAGGCATG